>NC_056727.1:790477372-790499872 GCF_019279795.1 Protopterus annectens
CTCTAGGTCTGGAACCTTATACAGACATGTAGTTGGCCTGAGTCCTCAAGTCTTGTTGTAAGAGGTATTTTTGCTTGCTGTCTGTAACACTGCTGCACCCACACGTGAAGGATGTTTTCCATACAGGCAAGGTAAATGGACAACGTCCACATGAAGTAGTCATTTATAATAGTGGGTTTCTATGACATTGGCTATTGGAAGAACTACACAGCTACCTGCATACATTTAGCAAGTGGAGAACACCAGTTGGTGCAGAGGCCATCACCTGATCATGAACATCACCTACAAAAGCCATGCTGCAACCTATTCAAACCAGCTCAATCTCTCTCTAGTGGAGAGAGAGATAGGAATAGAGAGAGAGGAAAACAAATAAAATCAAGGAAGAGATTCACTGGAACACAGAAGAGAGCATACTAATACAACAGGTATGTGAAACATGTAATCATGTAATTTAATGTAGTACTTGGTCTGTAATAATGGGATAGATGATTTTGAAAGAAATATATGTGCCAACAATGTTTGCTGCAATGATGTCCTGCTGAGCAACTGCTATGGACATAGCATCTGGCTGTGTCTGCAGTGGGCCATACCTGTCAACTGTACAGACATTCATAGAATGTCCAATATTTACCTATCATAGTGTTTGGTCTGTTCCTCCTAACACCTATATTATTCTGGCAAATAGCTGGGAATGGAAGTCATGAAGTAATGACAAACATGTGAGTTTCAGACCCCGCCACCTTTAGAAGAGTCATGGTAATGCAAAATGTATTATGCTACAAACTTCATAGGTTTGTAACAGGCATATTTAATATCTGTCCCTATTTACTTCCCTAATTTTAGGCTTTGTCCAGATGTTATCCTCTAAGAGGTGTAGAGGTAGAGTCACAGCTGAGGAGCCTGACTCACCCTGGGAAAGGACAGCTCAAATATGGCAACCACTAGAGTGCCTGTCAAACAGTTGTGACTGTGCCACTGTTAGGCCAGTTAATGGGATGTTGTCCATATCCATATGTTACCTGTGAATACAAGCATTATGCATGTTTGTATTGCAAATCTAAGATACCCATATAGGGTAAAGTATTGTTGCAGATATGTGTGTGTTAAACTGCATGTGATATATTGGATTCATAACATTGGACTGTAGAATGTTCTGCCAGACAATAGTCACAGTTGTGACTGATATCTGTAGTCACATACACATATACTTGTGTTATGTCAGCTATATTAAAATGTTATCAATATTGATTTCCCTGTTGTCACCCATTGATGTGGACCATTTCCCATAAGTCGTAGTATAACAGATTGAGTAGCATAATTGAGCTGCAAGACTGTAAATACAGTGTGCCATACTGACATAGAACACAAATGTATACCAGGTATCCCCTGAGCATGTGTATGTATATGTATGTTCAGCTGAAAGGCACAAAAGTAATAGCATGGGTTACAAGCAGTCCACAAAATAGTTTGTGCATGTTATACATGTGTGTAATATCAGTGTCACTGCATACAACAAAATAAAATGTGTACAGCTACTGATTGTTGCATTACCACGACATTGATATGGGTACTACAGTAGGCATGATTATCAGGTAGTAATCAGAAAAGTGTTCAACTATGTTGTGAGTCATTGTCCATGCCTACCAATAACAGCTATATCAACACCCATATGCACTGGATATCCAAACTATAGACAGCCCTGTTGGAATGCCAGGTTTGTGTGCTGTATGCCAATGAGACCACAGAAAATCATTTCAAAATGTTTCTCACCTGAAATGTGACCCATAACCTGTACAATTCTATTGAAAAAAGAAACAATGCTGTTTCAAGGAAGGTGAGCAACCATTGCCAATCGAGGATTTGTCATGATGTTAGAGTATAAACCAAGACAAATGGATGCTGTAATCATTTCAGCAGGTATTTACACAACATATCCATTTAAGGGTGTGCACATACATTCAACTGGCTTACTGTACTAAGTATTATTTCCCATATGTTTTCACAGGACAGATTGGTATGTTTTCAATTGAATTGAACAGGCTATAGCTCACATTGCAGGTAAGGATTGTGTTGAAATGAGCTTTTGTGGGGTCATGTTTCAATTGTACAACTACCAGGCATTGTAACAGGGGTGTGTACATTTTATATCCACTGTAGTTATTTGGAATCAGCAGTACTTGACATCTGTAACCAGCCTCCACCAACAATAGATTAATCCCCCTTGGTGGACAGCAGCAATACACAAAACACATAATAGGTTGCTATAGTGGCTTACAGAGACACATAGGTGCAAGTCCATCTCTATCTGAGCACACATGTAGGTTCACAGGTGACTTCCTCTAAGGCTGAGTATGACTATAAATCAGACATATCCACACCACCAAGGCTATTTGCAACAATGTCTCCACATATGTAGTCAGTCTCAGAGGCAGTAACACAATTCAACCTGTATTGGGGGTAAAGCACACCTCATACACACGTGCCATGGATACAGGCAACCTTCATCAGACAGGTTAGGTGGGAACAGTACAACACTGTTGACATTTGTACAGGTGGATATGCACAACAACCATACTCCTGCCCTCATCAATGGTGAGCATGTACATAATGCCTACTGATGGCAACAACGGCAAGTTTCCATGGGGCATAAGAACATCACAGACTGCCTCCTACATGAACACAGGCATGTGCTCACAGCTCCATCACACACTACAGTCAAACACAGACTTGCCACCATCCACATGGAAGATGGCCACTGTCATCCCTCTACACAGAAATGAATGGAGAATGGAGGATAATGCAATTAAGTGTCCAACATTGGGGCAACTGGACAGGTCAGGGCCAGGAGTGTAATGCAAGATGCCAAAGCCATGATAGCTTACAGTGTTATGGTAGAGTCTGGATTATTTTAAAGCAATATCCACTGTTGATGTGCAAGTGGACAACCATATGAGGTCCTGTGATCTTTTTTCCTGTTTATGTCTTCCAGGTAATATGCAATGCCCATGACTATCAGCATTCACCAACGTAGAGAATGACACTGTAATACAATATTGCATACAGCATTACAACATAGTATTCAGCTGCAGAGCCGAGGATCTGCAGGAGGGGACAACCCTGTGGAACAAGCTCATCCACAGGGTAAACAATGTCAGCCTGCACAGCTGAAATTATGAGCAGTTGCAGCATCATTGCCCTCACCTCATCTGGCACTCCCGTCAGTGGGCTGCTGCCATTACGAGGGATTGGCTAACCAAATGTGGGCATCAAGCCATCCAGCCCCCAATGACACATGCTGAAGAGCTCCTCACCAGCCTTGGGGCACCCGCCCACTGGACAAGCCATCAAGCTGAAAACAGCATTGTGGAGGTCGGTGCCACCCACACAATGGATGAGGAGCATGCAGGTAAGGCCCCAGTGCACATTACTAGAACACTGTTGCTTATCCATTTTAACTGTAAAGTATCTGCATGCATATGTCAGACAAGATATTCTGTTGCTGGGGTGTAGTAATGCACACATGTGCATAATCCCTAGTATTGGGTTTTGTACTGTTGATGTGCTGAAATGCTGCTTCCACCCTGTACCAGTGCCACAGGTGTGGCTACTGACATTGCTTCTCTCACACAACTATTTAGGTCCCTCTGGTATACAACTGAGGCAGCAGCCTGTAGTTGGTGAGTATGGAGTTGTTTTGTTCAGGTTAGACACTACACCGGCCATGTTAAGGCCATGCTATTTACCATGCACGCATTTAACAAACCTACCCTTAATGCATGCTGTACATGTTCATTTCTCTTGGTGTTAACTGCAATGCATCACAGTGGTCACCATGGTGGCATAGTTAAAGGGTATGTAAGATTCCTACAGTATACTTCAGAACCTGTCAGTGCAAGATGTGTGGACAGAGATAAAATGGTGGGAACAATGGGCTACAGTAGGGACATATATGAAACATGACCTTCATACAGTGGATACAACAGTATATACACCACTATTACAATGGCAACTGTTCCTGATATAAGCAACGGCAGACCACAATAACACATTCCACATCTTTTACAACCTGTAATGTGATCCTAATATGAGCAATGAATGTGTAATATAGAATTCTATGTTAGGATAACAAATATGGGGTATACAAACCTTACAAAACACAGAAAGCATATGTGTGCACACATTCCAAATAACATATTGCGGTGGCAGCTTGTGATGTACTGACAGCATTCACTCTACTTGTGTACACACCTGCCATCAAGTACAAGGCCTTAATGCCACACCAAGTAATGGTCTGCTGTACAAGAAGTATGTCCATGATATTTGCCCAGTTGCCTGCAACAGAGGCATCTATGGCTTGCACACATCTTACAAAGCATGAAATGGATCCCATATCCAAAAGGTAGAAGTTAGAAATTGGAAAAGTAACCTTACCTCACCATTGCATATACCATGGCAAACAGTGCAGACAGTGATCCAGATGTGTATTAAATATGGGACAACAGTGATATATAAAATAAACAGTTGTCCATCCAAAACAGAGGTCAAAACATGTTGCAAAGTGGTCATGGAGGCTGCCCAGAGACATGCAGCAACACTGAGGGAGTTGCAGGAATGTCTAGCAAGTACTGCCTGTGTAGTACCTGTGTCTATAATCACCTGTATTCTGCATAAGTGTGGCCTATGGGTTAGGGTAATCAGATGAATGATTTGTCCCATGTGAAACATCATCTAGGGCTCTGTACAGGTAGCATAAGCATAACATCAAGTCTCCCAAAGGCATGTGTTGCAATGTGTAATGGTGTCATGAGACCAAGGCTCAAACCAATAGACAGTATTCATAAAGATACGTGTGGTGCACAAGCAACACCTCACTCCACCTCAGGGCCACCATCCCCAACTTTTAGCTTGCTGATGCCAGTGTACACCTTTAGGGTTGCTGTTCATTAGCTGGAACTAGGCTGGTAGACATGGTGGGTGGAATTTGAAACACTGCAAAATAACACTCATGTGTGGCCCATAGCTGTCAGGCATCTGCAATAAGGCTGAGGATAGGAAAGGGTGTCAGCTTGAAACACAACAGTGAACTCAAGCATATAGCCAAAGCCAGCTAAGAATGGCTCTATCTGAACACAGTCAAGGTGTGAATCGTGCCGGACATAACCAGACTCTACAGCAATTGTGAAGCCAATGTGTGACCTGCAAGGGTTGTGCACATGAGCTGACCTTGCAATCTGGCAGAGTTGGAGGATCTTTGTAGGGCAGGCAGACCAAATAATGCCAAAAAAGAGATGGGCCATGCTAGTATACCACTTCCAGGAATAGTGACTGCTGTAGTTCAATTAACGGGTACTTCAACAAATCATTGTGTTATGGCTGTGAACACTTATACAACCCACATATTGTATGCATCTCATTCATCATCTCCAAGACTAGCACATTTGTTTGATACTGCATTGGATCGCACAGGTCATATGTTACATATCAGGTGTTTGTAATGTTATCAAATGCAGTATTGCATTCCCATTGCATATCATAACAGAGGCTGGCATGTCAACAGGGATGTATACACTCCTAATAGCCACATTAAGCTTTGAAGGTTGTCAGTATAACTTGATTTTATTGCACATATATGCACTGCTGATGATGAGATCTGCAAATCAAAGGTCAGACATTAATTATTGACATCAGTCTTGATATCATCCCAGTTCTGTGTCAGACAAACACATAGGGACCGTGAGCAACAGAGCAAACATAACTGCCAGACATCTACACATTCAGCAATGGCCTGTACACTTGTGAGATATGGTGCACAGTACATACCAGTGTGCTGTACAGGTGCACAGCAATAAGGTGTACATGGGTGCAGTGTGTTCCAGGGGAAGCGGCATCACCTACTAACACAACTCATGCATCACAGAGATGTATATTGTTGGTAACAAGGATTACAAATGGCTGCAGTGCATGCTGTTGAGTGGCATATGTCATGCATGTCAACTGGTGGGTAATGAGAGGTCTGTGTAATATCTTTGTGACACCTCACCTGTAAGTAAGTGTGTGTGTGTGTGTGTGTGTGTGTGTGTGTGTGTGTGTGTGTGTGTGTGTGTGTGTGTGTGTGTATGTGTAGAAGTAAACCATAATCTACAGGTCTTAATTTAAATTTCTTGTCTGCCCCTCACAGGTGGAGAGGTTGGTCAGGGTCCCTCCTGCAGGCAGATGGATGTTAGTGTCCATACAGACTCTGACAATGATGATAGGCATAGTGAGGCACAGGCAGGGTTGTAAGGGGTTGAATCTGTGTCATTGGTTGGTACCCACTTTTATCCACCCCATCCTCGCACACAGTCACAATGCCCACACATACCCCATCACCAGTGGCCATAGATGAGGGACAGTTGGCAGGTGGTGGCATGGGACAGAAATGTATGTTGACTATGGCAAGTGTGTCTGTACACAGCAGCCATAGCCGGATGACTGGTAAAGTCCCACGCAGGCAGATGGACAAGGGTGCTCATTGGAGGGCTGTTGACCATCATGCCGCTGGCAGAAGTGCCACAGCAGGTGTCACCATATACATGTTTTGAGCCATCATGGAGACACAGGAATGTATGGAACACTACATCACAGATAGTCTGAGGCTCCAGAGGGCTACTCTTCCTGCTGTACATGACCACATCCGTGATCATGCAGATGCCCAACGTTATTTTTCAGAGGTTATGGATAGACTGTTGGGTGAGATGGTGGGAATCCTCAACCGTGTGGTGTCTGTGGTAGAGCATGTGGTTGGAGTAGGGCATTGGCCACATGGACGTAGGTCAGCAACACCAACAGGTGGAGGTCTACTTGGACCTGCAACATCTCACTCCCGCTTCCGTAGTGACAGTACCAGCAACAGTACTGCAGGTGGGGTGCTGTCAACACCACAACACAGCAGGCCATGTGCATGTGATCCTGGCTGGTCCCAACAGGGACGCAGATCCAGCAGAAAATTGTCATAGTCAGGGGAAAGTACCATATCTTGGCTTCTGTTTGCTGGTGCCCGTGCAACCCCTGGCAGGTACAGTTCCCGTGTTCATGGCCAGACTCAGTAAACTGTACACCCTGCCATGTATGGTCTGCAGCTGTCCAACATACCCCTGAATAGGGCAGCCACATGGCAAAACTGTGTGCATACATACACACACAC
This sequence comes from Protopterus annectens, assembly GCF_019279795.1. NCBI lineage: Eukaryota > Metazoa > Chordata > Ceratodontiformes > Protopteridae > Protopterus > Protopterus annectens. The sequence goes on from NC_056727.1 coordinate 790,484,556, forward strand.
ACATCACCAACACAGCTAGGGCATCTCCATACCTACACACACCATGTCTGCATGGGCCATTTAATATACAACCCCCAACACACACATGATGTCAACCAAATAGCTCAGCCTAGGCCTCTGGCAAATCAACACCACACCCTGTGCATATGCTGATACCTGTGCCACATCCCTGTCATCCATACCATCGATGCAGGGATATGCTAATATGGTTCTGATGCACAGGGTGAATATACTAACGTTTAGCAATGAAATGCTGTTTAAAGTGCTGTCAACTGGAATGTTTAATGTTTACATGGCAGGGTGTGTTTCTGTCCAGCCATGATGCATTATTGCTGTTATTAACACTGACTGAATGTGGTCTCCATAATGTATTCTGTTTGTGTTAAAAAACAGGAAAACGGCAGCAGTGGAACCACAGCAACACTGTTTTTATTGTAGATAGAGTAAGCACTTCCGTCGGTGTACTCCACCAACTTCATCAGACAAACGACATAACATGTAGTTGCAGTTTAAATACTTTCAAACTGCCAATATCAATTACACAATTAAAACCATTTTTTTAAAAAAATAAAGGGATATTCCCAGAAAACACATTGCAACAAAGAATGCCAAAGTGGGAATAAAAACAACATTACTAGTGCTGTAACCTAGTTAAATATAAATTAGTTATTTACATTAGCAGAACATTGCAAAGTCTTTATCATAAATAGAAACAGAAAAATATATAGTTAAAAATAAAAAAACTATATAGTTAAAACCAGTCGACCAGTATGACAACAGTATTACCAATTCAAAGTTTTTGTCCCTTCCCTGTATACCTATTTGTGTCCTAAAATTCTTCGTCCAAAAAGTTAGATGCGAACCAACACCAAAACCATATATGTGGTGCTAATCCACTATGCTTATGTTTAAATGAAATAAGCTGGAAGTTCATAGGCGTTGTTAGAGACCAAACCCAATACTATAAAAGGACTTACACCATATATTGTGGTTTTAATAATGCACCAGAAAATACACTAAAAAATACAAAGTGTATAATGTAAGTTGTGCTATAAATGTAGTTGTATTAATAATGTTACTAAATTAAACAAGCCATAGTTAGAATAGCCTTATCTATTCAGAGCCTTAAGTTTGAGAAGGCATTTAATAGAAACTAATAAAATGTAAATTTTCATCCACGGGATACACCACAGCTCTGGACACTGAAGGCAATTATAAACGTTAAAGGTCACAATAATAAAATAATAAAATAAGCGTGATATCAGCTTCGATAAATTTCGAAAAATATTTTATTGTGCACAGTTAGCACTTTCACCTCTAGGGCTTCTTCAGACTTAGTAAAACAATTAGATGTCCAGCCTTAAATACATTGTCATCATTAAAATTCATTACATCATATCCTGTTAACATATAATTAAAAAGCAAATATACAAGCTTGTCAAAATGATAAATACATATAAGTATGTATCTAAAAACATATAAAAACCTCTGTACAAAGGTCTGTTTGATGAAAAATCATATATGAAAAATCTATATATGTAAATAAATATATCTAGAATGTGTATGATAGTGAAACTGTAAATACTTAAAAATGTATGAAAAATAAATATCAAATATTGCTTAGAAATTATTTTATACTGATAATGTTAAATCTATTCATGTTAAAAATCACTTAGTCTTTTATTTATTTAGAAACTTGCAACCTTCTATTACTAAGAATGGGCTTGAGTGGAATTTTATCATTAATGCCCGGTGGTCTATCAGCCCTAAATTTAATAATCCATTTGATTTTGGTTCGCTCTGTGTAGTTGCAAACATTGCCACCTCTAATGTTAAAATGGATGACCTGCAATACTGTGAACTTAAAGTGCTTATCTGAGCCAGCTATCATAACATGCTTAGCTAAGGCGCTGCATTCATCATTTTGTCTTATATAATAAATATGCTCTCTAATTCTTTCTCTTAATTTTCTATTTGTTTTTCCTATATAGAAAGCATTACATTTCATACAGCGTGCTAGGTTAATCACATTTTTCGTGTCACAATTTGCTTTTGCATCTAACGAATAAACATAGATGGTAACGGGATGTACAAATATATTGGAATTATCAATGTATTCACATTGATTGCATTTATTGCAAGATTTTGTTCCTATAAATAATTCTTTTGTACTTAAAGTATCAGCCTCTCTACGGTTTCTAGTTTGACATAGTAGCTGTTTAAGATTCTTCTTATTTTTAAAAACAAACTTGGGCGTATCACTGACAATCTCCTTAATATTCTCATCCAACATAAGTACATCCCAGTGTTTCTTATAAACATCTGTGATGATATTTGTGTCTATACTAAAGTACATAGGAATCTTAACTACATCTGTGTTCCAAGAGCATACCACCAATGAATCAGAATTAACAGTGTAATCAGAAAAATAAGGTCTAGCTGTGGTACATCTAAGGGAATTAATGTTGGTGAAAGCATTATGGATTTCATCAGCTTTTTAACCCCTTTCCAAGAGTTGGTTGGTCAAATTATTCAATTAATGATTAAAGTCTGCTTCTAAAGGATTGAGCCTGGAGGCTCTCATAACCTGTCCTTTGACAACATTTCTGAAGACATAACTTGGATGCATGCTGGTTCTATGCAACAATGTGTTTCTAAAGCATGCCTTCCTATGTATCCCGGTATTTACTAATCCATTATCAAACCATTCTAAATTGACATCAAGGAAACTGATTTTATCCAAAGAAAAATTCATAGTAAAATTTATAAAGTCAGTTAAATCATTTAATTCTTCATTAAATCTGATTAAAGATTGCTCATCACCTCTCCTTAACAAAAAACAAGTCATCTACAAACCTTCTGTAGAAACATACATGTTGTTTAAAACTTTCTAGATGAAATAGTTCATTTTCTTCCCAGTGGGCCATGACTAAATTGGCGTAACTATTAGGGCAGGGAGTTCCCATAGCTACGCCTTCCCACTGAGAGAAAATAATATCACCACAAATAAAAACATTATTGTATAAAACTGTTTCTAGAAATAAACAAAGTAAATCTATTTGCTTTGAAGTCATGTCAGAATATAAAGACAAAAAAATATGCATGTTTCTTACACCTTCATCATTAGGAATTACTGTAAACAAACTGGTTACATCAAGGGTGACAAAGTAGAAATGTGTATCTTATCAGTGGTCTTCAGATACTCATATAACTCTATTAAAAATTGTTTACTGTCCTTTAAAATCTGAGGTCTACTATCGACAGTAGGTCTTAAAAAATGTTCTATATACATCGAGAGAGGTTCTGTTACCCAGTTTCTGCCTGAAACAATGGGTCTCATTGGAGGATGTTCAAGGTCTTTATGTACCTTTGGGAGACCATTAATAATTGGAATTAAAGGATTTGCTACTTTTAAGAACTTAAATAAATCTAAATTAATATATCTACTCATTAAAATTTCATCCAGCATATCAAAGACTTTATATACTTTGCCTTCCACTACTTCGAAGCTAATAACTTCATAAAATACATTATCTTGTAGTAGCATATGCATACTGTCTTTATAAACATTTGCATCTAGAATAACCAACGGTCCTCCATTATCAGCTGGTCTTATAATTATCGAAGGATCATTTCTTAAAGTATTTAGAGCTTGTTGCTGTTTAACATTTAAGTTCTTTCTTTTCAGTCTATAATTACCTTGAGATGTGTTAGAGTAGATGTTATGTAGATCTTCCTCTACTAATTTGCTGAAAACATCTAAATAAGAGTTCAGTACAGGAACAAAGGTACTAGGTGGTCTAAATGTAGTATTAGAATTACTACTACAGGCCTTGTCTTTAAAATTAATTTTTAGTTGGACATTTCTGGCAAACAATTTAGTGTCAATAATTACATCAGACAACTTATTCCTACATGCAGGAATAAAAGAAAGACCTTTATTAAGGACCTGTAATTCATATTTTGTTAAAACTTTATGTGATAAATTATGAACTAAAGACATTACACCTTCTCCCACATTCGCTTTAGAGTGGGACCTATGTGATCTCCTTCTGACCCTTTTCATTTTTGCCTCCCTCGACTGTAAGATCTCTGCCTTTGGGGGGACTGTACCAATGCTATAGGGAAAGGGGTATGCTCTTTGTTAGAACTGGAGCCTTTATTTGTGGTGGAACAAACTTTGGGTCTAACCGAAGGCTCACCAATCAAGATATTATCAAAGACTGCTCTATTAACATCTGTGTTAAGAGATATGTTATTCATAGACTTAGTATTAGCTTTATGTATGATAACCGAACCAATAACTCTAGACCTATTTGTATCGTCTTGTGTGCAAGGAGATAACCTAACATTAGAAGTTTCTACATTCACTTGGTCATTGTTAACAGACAAAATAATATCACATTTATCTTTAGAAGAGCTATTCAACAAGTTTTGTGAAGAATGATTGGTTCTTTCAGTAATGCGCTTATTTTTGCGCCATTATTATTAGCAGGAACTGTTCTAGGCCAAGTAAATACATGCCCTGCTGAAAAATCCCTTGAGTCTCTTAGTAATTTGCCCTTTTTCTGTTCAAGTAATCTTTTTTCATAAACTTCCACATTGTCCAATAACTGTTCAAGTCCTTGGTCAATAAAACGTTTGGGATACCTGTTAATAATGTCATTTCTCAGTTCTAATATCGTATTTCTCAATACGTCCTCTTCAGGACAAAAAAAGTCATTAAGTAACCTCATATAATTTTTACTTGGTTCCAGGTTTAGCTGTTGCCATTTAAACAACAAGTCAGAATAAGTATTACCAGTTGTAGGCATTTTTAAGATGCGCAGTCCGCGTGGTACATGTTCCTTGCTAAACAAACCTCAAAATGGTAGCGCTGCAATTGCATCCTTTTGAGTTTACTCATACAAAGTTCCAAGTTGTTTAAGGCTTCCATCAATCCTACTAGACTTCCATTGTCCTCGTTGTTGCCCTCACTGCTTTCTGGAACAATGAAAAGCGCCAACGGGTTAGTAGAGCCGGAAATGACATCAAGAAAGCGTTCCATTTTTTTTTGTGTTACTGGATACAGATTCCGGATTATAAGGAAGTTCAGCAGTAATATTCTGTGTCTCTGCCATGTCGCCAACAAGCTCCCAAGATAAAATAACATATAAAATCACCAATAACCACAACGACAGCTCAGATAGCAAAAACGATCCCCAGAGGATGTAGAATAAATAAAACGAAACTAATAAAATGTAAATTTTCATCCACGGGATACACCACAGTTCTGGACACTGAAGGCAATTATAAACGTTAAAGGTCACAATAATAAAATAATAAAATAAGCGTGATATCAGCTTTGATAAATTTAGATAAATATTTTATTGTGCACAATTAGCGCTTTCACCTCTAGGGCTTCTTCAGACTTAGTAAAACAATTAGATGTCCAGCATTAAATACATTGTCATCATTAAAATTCATTACATCATATCCTGTTAACATATAATTAAAAAGCAAATATACAAGCTTGTCAAAATGATAAATACATATACGTATGTATCTAAAAACATATACAAACCTCTGTACAAAGGTCTGTTTGATGAAAAATCATATTTAATAGAAATGTAATCTTTAAGACCTGGGGACACATGAGTTGAGGTACGTACCTGCCATCTTAGTTCACATTCCTCCAGTCTGAGTTCCCAAGGCCCACCCCTAATACTGTGTTCTACCTGTTGTAGTACCACAAACTGAAATTGATGGCTGGGGTGTTCTGTAATGTGTCTCGCCAGAGCGTTGGTAGTGTTGTTCTTCCCAATACAGTCGGTATGTTCATATACCTTTTGTTTGATTTTTCTCTCCGTTTTCCCAATATAGTATGCATCACAAGAGACACAAGTTGCTGAATAGACCACTTGTTGGAGTTAGTACTGACTAACAACTTCTTTTAGTTTAACGGAACCATCTATCTACAGAAGACGGGGATTGCCATGCGGTCTCCTTGTGGCAGTAATTTTGCCAATTGTGTAATGGCTTTTTGGGAGAGGCATTATTTATTTAATGATGCTCTTTACAAGGAGAATGTCGTTTGGTATACAAGGTACCAAGATGATATGTGTTTCATCTGGAAGGGGGAAGATGAGTTTATTGAGACCTTTATTTGTAACATCAAAACATTAACTACATTTTTGGATTTCACTTATCAGATAGGATATAAGGATATCAACTACTTGGATGTGCTTGTAAGTAAGGATACTTTGAACCAAAGATATAGAACAACTATCTACCGGAAGCCCACTTATTCTACTGCCTTTCTACATTTTACCAGCAGCCACCCATTACATCAGAAAAAGGCAATTGTGAAAGGGCAAGCTGTTAGGGCTGCTAGAATGGTCTCCTGCTATGGTGAATTTATGGATGAATGTACACTACTGAAGTCTATGTTTTTGAAAAGAGGTTACCCATTGGTGTTCCTCAATAACATCTTTTAGGACGTTGACAGGAAAAGAGTGGTAGGTCACTTCCACCTGTTTGTTTGTAAAGGGTATGAGCAGGAGCACACTGAATGGGCAGTTAATGATGTAGTGATTAGAGATAACACTAATGACAACACAACTAGCAGGTTCATTACAACATTTTCCCTAGATGCCACACATATTAGGGATATACTTAACAAAAACTGGTCTGTTATCAATGAGCATACCAGTCTTACCAAACTGGGATAGCTACCTCTCATGACCTTTCAAAGGGGCCCTAACTTAAAAACCCTAGTGGAGAGAAATAAGGTAAATAAAAGAGGTACGGGTATGGCGAAATGAGGCAGATGCCCACAATGCAGATTCATTAGAATCACAAATAAGGTTAGACTAAGGGACAAAGAATATCATATAAGGGGTAGGTTTAATTGTGAATCCCAAGGTGTGGTCTATGTAGCAACTTGTGTCTCCTGTGATGCATATTATATTGGGAAAACGGAGAGAAAAATCAAACAAAGGGTATATGAACATACCTACTGTATTGGGAAGAACAACACTACCAATGCCTTGGTGAGACACATCATAGAGCACCCCAGCCATCAATTTCAGTTTGTGGTACTACAAAAGGTAGAACACAATATTAGGGGTGGACCTTGGGAACTCAGACTGGAGCAATGGGAACTAAGATGGCAGGTACGTACCTTGGCTCATGTGTCCCCAGGGCTTAATGATTACATTTCTATTAAATGCCTTCTCAAACTTAAGGCTCTGAATAGATAAGGCTATTCTAACTATGGCTTGTTTTATTTAATAACATTATTAATACAACTACATTTATAGTACAACTTACATTATACACTTTGTATTTTTTACTATATTTTCTGGTGCATTATTAGAACCACAATATATGGTGTAAGTCTTTTTAAAGTATTGGGTTTGGGCTCTAACAACACCTATGAACTTCCAACTTATTTCATTTAAACATAAGCATAGTGGATTTACACCAAATATATGGTTTTGGTGTTGGGTTCGCATCTAACTTTTTGGACGAAGAATTATAGAACACAAATAGGTATACAGGGAAGGGACAAAAACTTTGACTTAGTAATACTGTTCTCATACTGGTTGACTGGCTTTAACCATATATTTGTCTGTTTTTAACTATATATTTTTCTGTTTCTATTTATGCTAAAGACTTTGCAATGTTTTGCTAATGTAAAGAGCTCATTTATATTTAACTAGGTTACAGCACTACTAATGTTTTTATTCCCACTTTGGCATTCTTTGTTGCAATGCATTTTCTGGGAATATCTCTTCAATTTTTAAAAAAAAAAATGGTTTTAATTGTGTAATTGATATGGCAGTTTGAAAGTATTTAAGCTGCAACTACATGTTATGTCATTTGTCTGATGAAGTTGGTGGTGTACACCGACGAAAGCGCTTACTCTATCTACAATAAAAACAGTGTTGCTGTGGTTCCACTGCTGCCATTTTTCTGTTTTTTAACTGTTTTGTATTCTGTTTGTGTTCCAGGTGTCTTTATGTCAGGAAGATGTTGGTTTGCTGTCCTTTCCTACAAGGGGTGTGGCACTGTGGTAACACATTGACTGCGTGATATCCCTGGTACAGATGAACACAAGTAACAGGTCTGTATAACAGTTACTGCATGTGCCACATGGCTGATAGGTCTGAGGGCTGTATACAGGTGAGTGCATGGTGGCTGATGTAAACAGCTCTTCTACAGTGGACAATGGTAAGTGTACTGGGTGGCACACACCAAATGATTGTGAATAACACACACAGAGAGGCATTTGCATTGATGCAATACACAGAGAATACTGTTCACACGGATGTACTTCATTTAGCAGAAAACTCATTATGTCCTTTTCCCCAATGTAGTGCAATCCTGGAGTTGGTATACATAGGTGTGCTGGTATAGTGGGCTCAGGTCCCCACTTTGGAGGGTGTGGGGTGGTGTAGAACCACACATAGTGTGATTAACAACTACTTAACCTCTTAACATAAACTGGACAGTATAACAGTACACTAAGGGGGAGGATATCCCCAACAGTACCCCCAATGTGGGTGGCTGTGCCCACAACAACCACACCCAACTATATATACCAACTCCAGTATCACTGTATAGCTGTACAGTGGGGAAAAGGGCATTTACAAATCCACTACTAGATTTGATGGAATGAATTTCCACAAGATGATTGCTTTGCAATGTTACCTTTAGCCAGTTAGTTCTCAGACAAATGATCTCCTGGGAAAGATAACTTTTTGCAAACTGAAGTAGATTCCTTCACATACACACACACACACACACACACATACACACACACACACACACGCACACACGCACACACACACACACACACACACACACACACACACACACACACACACACACACACACACACACACACACATAACTTGGCAACACTGAGATTAGAACCCCTAATTAGATACTTGCTGATACTAATGAATTTGGCCTTAATTGCACATACAACAGAGCTTGTAGGGTGAAGTGTGTCCCGAGCTTTCTGTAAAGTGAACATCACCAGGCCTTGTACAATTTGGTAATGGGGAATGTACTGGGTGTTAATGGACAATACATAGTATAACATACTGAAATATACACATTGACAAACACATACAGTAATAAACACATTTGACAGACCTGGGTTTAGTAGTGCTGACTACCTTGTCAGTGAGTCCATACTGTTACAGAGTTTTTGCACACACCACATGTATTATTGGGCTGAAGAGTGTCATCAGTTACCTGTATAGTTGATGGTGACAGCAGTCCTTATACAGTGGACCTTGGGATATGTACAGGGGGTACAATGGTGAAAAGACAGTATAACCAGCACCCTCACCCCACATTGGATATTGTACTCACTGAAACCCATAATAATGCACTGACATACCTACAATCACACATTTACCAGGACTGCAATACAAACCCTTGTCTATCTAATCATTGCTACTACATGCCACAATGATGGTAGGGTGAGGGTTTTGTCATGGCTTTCCTAATGTCAGCAACATCACCATCCCTTATAATGTATGGCAAGGTTTAGTGTATTTGGAGAATGTGGCCTCAGAATGCTGTCTCCTACAAATATGCACACTCACACACACTTGCATACACATACACACACATACTCACATTTGCCAGTACACAGAGGGTAACTCACGCCTATCTACCCATTTGGAAAACAGTGTTATGCTGGTACTGCAAGCTCCAGGTAGCCCATAGGGTGAAGAGTGTCACAAGTGAAATTTAATGTGAATTACAGAAGCAACCCTTTCTAAGTATAGCAATGGGGGTGTAGTGGGTGAGAAGGCCCTCAGAGTATTTTCAACTACAAGTTTACAAACACACAAACACTGTTATACGCAGTAATGCACGCAGATAAATTTGTCAGTACTGAGGTCCATACGTGCAGGTGTTCCTAGGTGTGTACCAGGCTAATGTCCATGGAGAGTTGAGAAGTGTAGGGCATGTGAGTACACTGGTATCATGCCACCTGACATTTGTCAGCAGGCCATCTATCAACTACTGCCATTTGAGTTATTCCCAGGGTGACAGTTAATTCAACATCCACTCATCTGGTTTTCTTTTGAAGAGGGCCAGTGAGGTGCTCCAATTGACATGTATACAACATATATTGCATAACATGGCCACTGTCTGGGTTAGGGACCTGTACCCAAACATGCTCTATTGACTGTGTTAGTCTTGTTGAGGTATCCATGGCATGTGGTGCATACAGAATGGGGTTTCCTAGCTGTGGCCTTCATAACGCAGCTGGGAAGACATGTCAGTGTCAGTCAATCAGAGATTGCCTGTAAGCAGCCATGATGAATACTTGACATCTGTACATCTGTACAGAGGGGAGACACAAAGTAGATAGCCAACAGTTTATGCATAAGGATGAATGTTTTGAAAGATAAACATCTGAAACTGATAGGTATGCCATTACTACATGACAGCAGTCCTCAAAGACATTGTAAAAACATAGTAGTCTACAGTTAATATCAACATATCAGATCAATATCCAATAGGAGATACATAAAAAACATACAGCTCAAACACCAAGAACACAATATTCAGTACTCAGAGTCCAACTTTGCATGCAAGGCTGTATGGTTCCAGGACTGAATCTGCAATCTACCCTTACTTGGAAAAGCACTGTTAAAAGTAGTAACGTAATGATACAATACATGCACTTGTGACTGCATATGACCTGGGATACTACCCAAGAATGAAACACATACAAAGAGAAAAGATTGTGGTACAACCCATGTATACTCAGGTGTCCCATACAGTGTACTCACACCCCTTGCTACTGTAATGACAGCACACAGAAGCATGTTATGTACTTGGAATTAAATACACTTATTAAAGATGTCATTACCCTGCTATTTGATCGGACTGGAATATGATCACTGGTTACCAGGGCTGAGCTATGCTTAGCAGGTTTAAATATTGCTTAAATATAAATGCTAAGGAAATTTGTACACTGGCAAGTGAAGCCTACACGGATTAAGCAAATATTTGTTTAACTGTACGTTAGCAGTGCTTACCGTCATGCAAACCTGCTTAAAGCCACTTTAAAGCACCCTGTCTCCATCAGCGCTTGTTCTGCCCAGCAACAAAATAAAGAGCCCATGCAGGTCTTGAACCCAGGACTCTATACACTGCAGTCACAGGACTTAATCACTAAGCCATCTGTGCTGTAAGAATGTCTGGTGCTTTTTCAAATATATCATTCAGTACACGTAATGAATAGTAGTGAACAACTGCTTTGAGTACTACAATTGTTTACTACTTGTTAGTGAAAACAGTGTGGAATCAGTCATGTTTCTATATCTAAATATACACATATCAGATTAATATGGTGATATACATCTGAGAAGGAATATACAACACTCATGTTTACACATAAAAAGGATATAGATATATTTATATATAAAATATACCCATAAAATGTAATGGAGTCATACCTCAGCACCATAACTCTCAACCTCTTGGTGTAAGGGAATGTAATGTAAGTATTGCAGTTATAAATGTAGAATGTTGTTACAGTAACAGGGTTTGTGTCAACTGACATGTACACCATCAGTTACTGACAGAGATCATAAAATCATCATAGTGAAGTACCACACAAATCACAGTAATGATTCTGTGGAATATAGCAGAAATATGAGCAATAAAGGTGGACAGTCTGAAACAATCTGGTCAGTCAAGAGGTATACACAGAACTCCTTAGTGCAAGAAATGTGGACCAAGCTTGACAAAGGGGATGTTTAAAGCCATGCAAATGGGGATATATCACAAATACTGGCGTAGATAAGCTCACACAGTTAATGCATTCACATCCTCCTGTCTGTTCTAACATATATTAACTGGAGGAGCAGAGGTCCCAAGCTCACATACTTCCCACTAGTTAGTGACATAAATTTTCACAGCATCCCACTGCTTTGTCAGAAATACAAAACACGTATGGTGGCCACGCAACAGTACATTTGACAAATATCTGGACATAACATCACACTAGGGTAACTACAGTGAGCTGCTAGGCATGCCACCAAGCACTGTCTAAACTACAAGCAGACTGCCACAACACTAAACCAATTTTCCTATGGGGGAATACACATGTAAATGCAAATATAGCAGGCACTACAGGCATGTAAAAGTACACAGTAACAGACTCCAGTGTGAAAGTTACTCCAGTTATAAAGACATGCATCTGGAGCATTTCTCTCCTGGCCTCCCCAGATAATTGGCATCGTTCCAAGTCAGACTTTCCTGGTTAACAAATGTTAAATAAATAAATAAATTAAAAAGTGCATAACCACAACCAATCTCAACACAGTCACATAATGGTAAGCTTAATTAATAGTACAGCATATGGACTGTGTGAACAAAACCCATCATCATGTTTGTCACTCACACACTAACCCTACATTTTCTGGCCCAATTTACAGTGTAGTCTGATGCCTGACTGTGGTATGGGACATGTCTCAGTCTGACCCTACAAATTCATAAGGAAAATCAATTTAGAAGTTTTTTATAAAGATAGTATTCCAGTTGGAGGAAATGAACGGGGTGATAATATGTGTCAATCTCTTGTTATCAAGAGCAAATTCACTCCACCTAATCACCCCATTATTGATACATTTGACAAGGTAGTGACCAGAGAGATTTACAATGATTACAATCAATTAAAATATATGAAGGCATATCAAAATTTGATGAAGGAAGAAAGTAAGTTATTACAAACTTTAAAGGGCGACAGTTTGATCAGAATTATGAAACCCGATAAAGGGGGAGGTATTGCCATATATGATAACTTGAATTATATACAGAAGATATACAACATTTTGCATTCTACTGGTAATTATGCAACTGTTTCCAAGAATGAATTACACATTGCTTATCAAAGAATTGATTCGTATATAGAAGAATACTTGGTTGAGGCGAGAATAACTGAAACCATATATAGGTTCATTAAAGTTACTAATCCCAAATTAGCTACTATGGTGGGCATTCCAAAGATACACAAGGATACCAAAGACCCACCCCTGAGACCTATTGTCTCAGGAAGTTATTCCAAAACCTTCAACATAGGTAAATTTATTGATACGATACTTAAGAACGTTTATACTTTCATTCCGCACATGGTTAAGGATTCCTGGTGTTTCTTATCCCAGTACCCAGTGAAGGAGTTAGATACAAGTCAACCACACATCATAGTTACTATTGATGTGATTGACCTTTTCTCGTGCATACCTAAGGATGAAGGTTTACAAGCTTTTACGAGCAGCTTGACCAAACATACAGATTTAGATTGGGATTCCATATGTCTGATCACTGAATTAATGGCTATAGTATTAGATAACAATTTTATCTACTTTGAAGGAGAGATTTTTAGACAGACTAAAGGAGTAGCAATGGGGGCAGCTTGTGCCCCCATTTATGCCAATTTAGTCATGTTAAACTGGGAAGATAATGTGTTGTTTCCATCTAAATATTTTAAACACGTCCGATATTATTCAAGATTTTTGGACGATATTTACATTATTTGGCAGGCTACTGAAGCATTATTACTAGAATTTATGGATTTCATCAAAGGAAGTAGTAATTTTTTAAAATTTACTTACACATATGATTCCAACGGATTACCATATCTTGATACATACATAGTTAACGACAATGGGAAAATACAATCCAAAATTCATAGGAAACAGACTTTTTCCAATAATTACTTGGATTTTTCCAGTTACCATCCCCCAAAAGTTAAATATAATGTATTTAAAGGCCAGGTTATTCGAGCTGTAAGAATGGTTTCTGATGAGGAAGAATTGTACAAGGAACTAACCTTAATCCAGGAATTCTTCAGTCAGAGGGGTTACCCCCCCGACATGATGGAAGAAGTAGTATCTTACGTAATTAGTCAAAGAGGTATCAAATACAAACCCTTATTGGGATCAGGTGATGTTCAAAATAACCCCATCCTTAAAGAATATGGAGTGAATCCAAGTTTTCAACGTGCCTGCATAATACCTTATTGTTTAGGTGCTGAGAATATCAAAAGAATTATATGCAAATTCTGGTACCTGATAAGTAATGATCAGACTTTGGTTAATATATTAGGTACCAAACCCAAATTTGTTCATAGGATGGGATGTAATTTAAAGAAATTATTAGAACAACAACATAACATCAAACGTTTGGGTTTCACCCACTTCAGGAAGACTACCAGCAGCAAGTGTGGTTGCTGCAATTACTGCAAATTTATGTCCAGTGCAAACAAGATACATCTACACAATGGACACAATAGTATTATAGCTAGTCAACCAGGTAATTGCAACACTAAACAGGTTATATACCTAGCTAAGTGTGATATTTGTTCCGCATTCTACGCTGGAAGAACTGAACGTCATTTGAAGAAACGCATCTACGATCATATGTATAGTATCAAGACTAAAGACACAAATAATGCCCTATACAGACATATATCAGTAATGGGAATACAACACACTTTTAAATTCACCATTTTAGAGGTAATTTCGAATGACCCTAGAGGAGGCAATTTTAAAAGCCTTATAGCTTTTAGAGAAACTTGGTGGCAATTATATCTTGATGCCACTAATCCACCAGGCCTCAATGAGTGTATTTCTATCAAATCATTACTTTTATAATATTTATGATCAATTTATATTATAGTTGTGTGTTATATGCCTTCATATTTTACAACATACAGTCTTATGTTTAACATAATTTTATAATACACTTTATAATACATCTTATGGTTTTAAGTACTCTTACATACAGTGTGCGTTCAATTTTTAAATTTTATATTTTATATTATACATATATTTTAGTCATACATATTTATACTATAACATATATTTTTTAAGTCACATTTTCTAGATCTACTAGCTATAAGTTATACATCTTTCTATTGATATATGTACTAAGCTATATATATATATATTATTCAATTCAAACATATTTTTATTCACTCAAATCAATTTACAATGCATTATGTAATTATTTATTTAATTATTTACATATTTATATTTTTATATATTTATTTTATATAACAATATCAATTCATTTTTTAGTATATTCATCAATACCCAACTCACATGAGAAGATAGTAAATAGTAATAATCCGATCACAGTATACTTTATATTACAAACATTTTTAATCCAAATGCAACTTTTATTCCTAACGTAATATGTATATACACATATATTTCACGGTATAGTCAGGAAGTAGTTAGCTTGTATTCAGATATGAAATTTGAGCATTTTGCACTGTTTTATGTTATGACATG
>NC_056727.1:790504872-790527372 GCF_019279795.1 Protopterus annectens
TATTATAGTTCCATCATTTGAAGTAATAGTAAAGTTAAGTATATATAAATATACTTATAAATATATATATATATATATATATATATATATATATATATATATATATATATATACACACACACACACACACACACACACACACACATATATATGTGTGTGTGTGTGTGTGTATATATATATATATATATATATATATATATATATATATATATATATATAAATTATTAGAGTGACCCATAACTGGAACAGTTCACTTGTAAAACCAAAACCATGCACCTGGACTCATGCATTGCACCTACAAGGCAGGCTACTTGTGAGGGTGGCAGACGTTGTATCAGCATGATGTTTCATTCAGGTATGATACTTCATGCTGCCATATGTGTAAGTACACTAACTGTGGCCTTTTTGTCTATAATATCAAATCCATGGGCATTGTTAAGGCACATAGACCCCTTCCAACCATGTATAGGTTCATAGGTTCATAGGTTAGTACTAAGCTAACTGCCCTTGCGAGCCATTTTAAGCCTAGCCAATTATCCCTTGTGAGACTCAAACCCTGCACCTTGTGTTTGTAAGGCAAACACCTTAACCATTAAGCCACCCTCCCAACCCTAAAGGGATGTTCTTTTTATACACACACACTTACCCCCCTTCCCACACACTTGCTGGATTCAAACCCCTACCTAACTATGTTATGACACTAGAGATGGATGCATCAGCGCAGCACGCTAGTTGCAAACATATGGATATGACAGACACATCTGTACAGAGGATTGTACAATGGTTTAACCTATGCATGTGAGGCAGATGCTGTTACCACACTATATAATGTAATGGCAATGGAGGTAGTCACCAGCCATGTATGGCATACACATCAAAATGGTTTAAGCCATGCAAGAGATGATCCTCACAAACACACAAACAGTTGCCAGCATAAGGATTAGAAATCCTGCCTATCTAGGTATGTCTACTATAGTGTTACACAGTTACTGCATGCACTACAGAGCTTACAGAACTTTCACATAGCCAAAGCCACTGGTAACTGTACAGCTATGTTAAACTATTACAGGTGGCAGACAGCCTTCTGTTCCACCCATATATCATGCTAGTTCCTCCTGTCTTGAACTTCAACTAGCATTATGGCTTGGCACTTCAGCGGGTTATTGTATCAAGATGTGTGGCCCACTTGGGAGCTATCAACAGTACTCATTCATCACAGAAGTAGCCCCAGTACTTGGTAGTTATGTCCACCCCTCCTGGCATGTTTGTAGGTTGGTTATCTGTGCTTTCACCCATTAACTTGGAGCACTTGTCCATTCTGAGTCACTGTTTGAAAGTGCCTCATGTACAAAGAAAACCCTCCACTCTATACTCCAAACATGCAGACCTGTGAGGGTTACCCATATATCACCCAACATGGATATATGCAGTCTCCAGCAAAGACTGGACTAGCAGGTCATGAGGATATGACCAACACCTGCACCACACCATGTGGAACACGTAGCTCATCATGACACCCACTTTGACAGCCATGATATACAAAATACACACACCCACCTTCCTAGAGGCACTCAATGGACATTTACCTAAACAGCACAGACCAGCAAGACAGACACCCACTCAGACACAGTGACATGGCACATGCCAAGGGACACATATTTAAGCTACAAAGTGTGCCCCTCAACCTAAGCTCCTAAGGCTAGCCACTTTCCATAATACAGTGATCACGGGCAACTCATTACTGAGGTGCACACATATCCCAGTCAGTAAATTGAATATGAAGCAGGTAACATCCAAATATCTATCACATGCCAGCATCCAACACATGACACAGCCAGTCATGGCCATCCACAACAACTACGAGTATTACTCTGTATCCATGTGGGAGTGAATGACTTGCCAATAGATATGGTTGAACTCTCTGATTATATGTTCCAGGCAGGTGTGACCATAGCCCTGGGCAGTGTTTCAGGTGTCACCCAGAATGATGCTGCGGTACTATCAACAGAGTGACTGCAACATTGGCTTATGTGTTATGTGTCATTCTCAGGGGATCCAGTATGTCTCTGCTTGGGATGACATGACTGAAAAAACCCAATGACCTGCCACAGATGTCTTACATCCATCACCGCTGGATTTCCAGGTAATGGCTAAGTGTCTTGCCACCCCTATGATGCCTTATTAGGCAGTGTTCCTGATGTTATTACCACCGTAACAACTACACATGTATGCAATCTGAGGGTCATGCTGCTGAACAGTAGACATCTAACTGTCAGGATGCAGACAGAGCAGTTGGAGTGAAGGACACATGTCTGCTGTAGTGGAGAGGTGGTTCACAGCAACAGGCAGCAGACCTGCAGTATCAGCCTATGATGCATTCCACATCTGTCAGGCCCCAAACATGGACCACACCACACCACACCTCCACAGGTGGTGTTGTCTCCATATTAATCATGGGTAGGAACACCTCCAGACTAGTATCCCATCATAATGCATTGGAGATACTTCCAGTATAGTCCAATCCATATCATAGCCTGGTATGGGTCCACATCTAGGTCCCTAGACTGTCAATGCACAGTCCTCAACCCTCTGCCATCTATGATGGGCCAACACAACACTGACATAGTATGAGTCTTCAACTACCTCTCCATCACCTGGGGAAAGTGGTCAATTGCCAGTACAGTTGCCCAACACTTCTGGAAGCCATCATTTCCATTGCCCGGACCAGCTCATACTAACCCCCGGTAGAGGATGCAACAACATTGATCTGTGTTGACTTCTTAGAAATGGAACTGTTGCTCATCCACAGATGTCAATCCCTGCATGGTGAGATTCACACAGACTGTAATAAGTATGGAACTCAACATGTCAGCCACACCCCCCACAAAGTTAACCACCTCACAAAACCTCTCCAAAGCTGGGTTTGCAGCCATGAAAACAGGGGTGGATGTTTTCACTGCACCTATG
The DNA here is from genome assembly GCF_019279795.1 of Protopterus annectens. NCBI lineage: Eukaryota > Metazoa > Chordata > Ceratodontiformes > Protopteridae > Protopterus > Protopterus annectens. The sequence continues at coordinate 790,507,840 of NC_056727.1, forward strand.
GCAATGTGAAATGGAGTCATACACATATGCACTGTACAGACCGATACATGAATGCATGGTACTAGCCAGAGCCAACCGAACCCAGACACTGTCCTCCAAATACTGGGAGACAATGTGATGGTCCCCTGCCATTACTAAAGTGTACATCAGAAGGAGGACACTGTTGCAGAGAAAGGTGGTGTCCCATGACTGTTAAACTCCCTTATTAGCCTCAAACACAACTTTGGATCCCACATGGAATCCCCTACGGGCATCTATGATGGCAGTGATGCAGCAAATAATGACAACAGTCACAACAGCTTTTGCTAGTTACATCAACAACCTCCACAACATTAAACACAAGCACTGCGAGTTACTGCACAATGCTAATACCTATCCTGAGACAACAGATATTGGCCACAGTCTTGGCAACACATTTAGTGCCAGCTTTACCTCTCTCCCCCCAGAAGTGAAGTGCTGAGTGAATGTGTTCTCGCATGCTGTATCCCATTTCCATTCTAGGTGTCTGTTTGTCACCAAGATGTGTCCCTGCAGCATGACCACGGGGTATGGCAGTGTGGTGACACATCCACCATGTCATAGGCAGGGTACAGTATGTGCACAGAAATCCCTGGTCTGTAACACAGTGACTGCATATGCTTCACAGATTATAGGGCTGAGGGTTGTACATAAGTATATGTTGATTTACATCTGTTGTAGAATCGAGAATGGTACATGTTGTGGTATGGACACACCTCCGATTGCTAATAACCACAGCCACAGGGGATATTCATCAAACACACTGGGATTACTATTCACACACACATACATACACACACACACACACACACACACACACACACACACACACACACACACACACACACACACACACACACACACACACACACACACACACACACACACACACACACACACACACACACTCATTTACCAGTACTGAGATCCATGGGTTCATTGCTTCATAGGTGTGTAGTAGGTGAATGGGGCTGAAGGATGTACAAGGCTAGCCCAAGGAATACCCTGGCATCAGGCAACATGAAAATAGTCCCTAGTGTGCCTCAGGTATATAGTCACTGGAGTGGTCTCGAGGGGTGGGTATTGCATTCCCCATCCACTCATCCAGATTTCTATTGTGGGTGGCCAGTGATGTGCACTGCTGCAAAGGTATGTCATTTATATTCCATAACATAGACAGTGTCTGGGTTGTGCACATGTCCCACATGCATGTTCCCTGAAGTGTGGAAGTGTGCTTGAGGTCTTTAATGCATGTTATGTGGACAGACTGGTATCTTCAGAAGTAGCATTCCTGACCTTGTTTGTTGAGACCAGGCTAAGTAACTGAAGTAGAGACTGCAACTACATAGACAGTATAATACGGGAATTCATTTGAGTTATTGGTGCCTATCCATACAGGGCATGTGTATAAGGCATGGTATTCCCTTTATGGGGTATGTTTGCAGACTCTACACTTGTTGCAAGCATCCAGTGGGGAATATGGCAAAAGGGCCACTGTATACATTGATTGAGCTACTGAAGGGATGGAACAGGGTTCCATGTCTTTTTACTTACTGCATAACACTCTCCGTCAGGAGATGTAACATATCAAAGTACTTTCTGATATCAGTGGCACTGTTGTTGTCAGTAGGCATGTAGTCCACTTCAATCACACCGTGGGTAGTATCTGTAAGGCAATTTGCAGGTAAACTACCGATATAGTGGTTGCTGCCTAGTCAAGCATGTTTGTGTATGATCCGTGGGTGGAGAGTGGTATCTGAGTATTATAAGGGTTGGCTATTGTTCACTAATCCATACTGTCACATAGTCATTGCACATGGTACTAGACATTTATGGCTGTGGATTGTCTACACCAACCTCTACAGTGTTTAACAACATTTGGCCTTGTAATGTGGACAGTGGGACATATAGGTCCTCAATATGAAAATTTGACAAAGCCTGCCCAAATGGATCCTATTATTACACAATCACGCCAACACCCACACAGAATACTGTTGACACACACACACTTGCCAGTACTGAGTTTCAAACCCCTACCTAGCTATGTATTACTACTACAGTGTTACACATTTTTGCACATGCCATAGAGCTTATATGTTGGAGAACTGTCCAAAGGTGTCTTTGAAGGTGAGTGACATTAGCAGCAGTGCTAAAGGAGGGGTAAGGGAAGTGTAGTATGTGTGAATGACAGGTGTCAGGAAAGACACACACACATTCTCTCACACATTTTCACAGTTGCCAGGACCAGGATTAGAATTCTTACCTAACACGTTTGTACACTACAGTATTACATAGTTATCGCAAGTACTACAAAGCTTATATGTTGGAGAGCTGTCCAAAGATATCTTTGAAGGTGATTGACATCAGCAGCAGTTCTAAAAGAGGGGTAAGGGAAGTGTAGTAAGTGTGAATGACACCAAAATCAGATGTCAACAAAGACCCGCATGTTCTCTCCTGCAAACATACACATTTTCACAGTTGCCAGAAACAAGATTAGAACTCCTACCTAACTAGTTTGTTATACTATAGCATTACACAGGTATTGCATGTGCTATGGAGTTTAAAGGCTGAGATTTGGCCAAAGGGTTATTTTAAGGTGACTGACATCAGCAGGAATGCTAAAGTAGGGCAATGGGAGGTGTAGTGAGTATGAATGGCCTCAAAATCATGCATTTTTGAACACACACACACAGATTAACAGTTGTCAAGCCTGGGACTAGAACTCCCACCTAGCTAGTTTTCTATACTACAGTATTATGCAGATATCACGAGTGCCACAGAGCTTATAGTGCAGGCATTTGCCCAAAGAGTTATTTTAAGGTGACTGACATCATCAGGAGTGCTAAAGTAGTGCAATGGGAGGTGTAGTGAGTGTGAATGGCTTCAAAATCATTCATCTCCAAACACACACACACACACACACACACACACACACACACACACACACACACACACACACACACACACACACACAGTTTAACAGTTGCTATGTTTGGGATTAGAACTCCTACCTAACTAATTTGCTACACTACAGTATTATGCAGTTATCCCAAGTGTCACAGAACTTGTAGGGCTGAGATTTGCCCAAAGGGTTATTTCAGGGTGACTGACATCAGCAGGACTGCTAACATGGGCAATGGGAAGTGCAGTGTGTGTGCATGGGGGCACGCATCATTCATCTGGTAACACACACACACACACACGCACACACACACACACACACACACACACACACACACACACACACACACGCACACACACGCACACACACGCACACACACACACACACACACACACACACACACACACACACACACACACACACACACACACTCACACGCAACTTTACATTAGACAGGACTGAGTTTACAAATGCTACATGAATACTTATTTGTACTATAGTGTTACACAGTTATCACAAGCACCACAAACATTATAGGGCTGAGGGCTACCAAAAGAAATGTCTACAATAATTGACATCAGCACATCATGTGATATAGGCCAACGGGATGTGTAGTGGGTAAGACAGGCCTCATAATAGAATTCTCTCTGTCACTGTCTATCTCTCTTTTCCCCACATCTCTGTGTGTGTATGTTTGACATATTATAGTATATTGGCATTAGCTATATGTGAGTATTCCTATTCAATGTGTGTGTGAAGCATAAAGGGTGTACAATTTGGTGTGTGTGCACAGACAACTGCAAATGACAGATATGTACAGTCAGCTGTGTTGTCAGACATGGGCTTCATTTCTCTAAGTGTAGGAACATGACCAGTATGACCTTCTGTATTGACTGTGTGAATTTATTCCAGGTAAGGTTGTACTCCAGTCTAGCATTTGGAGTTCTACACCTACAGCTAGCAACCTGTTTCTGCAGGATATCTGTAGATAGGTTGACAATATGGAGTTATAATGGGCGAAAGATAGGGAGATACTGCAACTATTGCTGTATGCACTTCTTGTGTTACATGGTTGGTGTTAGCAGAGATATTCAGACATATGTACTGTTTTACACTGTGATGTAGTATGTCAACTACTGACAGATATAAGTATTTGCTCACAGTTATTTACCGGGAAATACAAGATGAATGAACCTGAGTCCAGTATTGTGGTCCACAGCTTACACATTCTTGCACACTCCTGCCATTCTTGTGGGGTAGCTACAGACACTGGCTGATGGGTCTTTGTAAATGGTCCAGCACCTTGGTAGTATGGTGGCTGAGGATCCCCTTCTTGTACATATATTGACTTAACAGAATGGCCATATCCTGCTGTGGCCATACCTCTCAGCTGTACAGATTCACCCAGGTTACCCAGAGGCAGGACTCATATATTTGGTGAGTTCCCCTGCATATTGTGGTTTACAAGTAGGTTTGTAGCCACCCATTAATGGGTTTGTTGGCAGGGGTAGTATGGTAGTATGGGCACACATCAGAGTTTCAGATATCATGCACTCCATGACGTCCATGCTTCTACATCCCCCCATTATTCTATCCTCTTCCTAACATTATGCGAGCAATATCTGAGAATTATCCCTATAGTTGGCCCTTCATCCCAGTAGTGTTTATGGATAAGTCCACAGTTCTTGCAGTAGGACATGGGTGGCATGCTCTAGAATATGTCAACATGGACTTGCATTTGTGTTCTGTTGACAGTGTTAGGATGCCATGAGACACCATACATTGGCACTACGCTTGAGGCACAGGCCTTTGACAGAGAACTGTAGGCCATTTGGTAGTGATGCGGGCCATATGTAGCAGGCAAGTGCATTCTGCTACTCATACATTCCCAGGCTGCAAGCCATTGGATTCCCCCGGGTTGACAGGGTAGGTGTGCGAGATGTTGCTGGCAATCCTTCCTGTCCATATTGATCCATTGGTCAGGATGCAAGCAGGGTGCTGCTTACAACTAGGGACACATCTGCATAGGATATCTCTTCAGCATGCTGCATTCTGTGGGCATTCCCATACAGACATGGAGTCATACTGTACTCATTCCAAACAGCATTGATATGACCTCTGATAAACCTATGGCTGATGGTGGGGTGTGCTGAGTGCATGTGTGGCATGGAAGCTACTTGCAGCTGACTCACAGATCTACCTGAGACATTCTCCTTATGCTGCCTTGTGCGTGGACATAGGCAGTCTCTCATTACGTTATAACTGTGCCTTTTGTGGTCTGCCAGTGATTGGCCAGACTACACCAGTAATAGTACACATACAACTAATGTGCTGCTAACATGTACGTACAATTCCAAAGTTGTGTGCAGTTGACAGTTACATTATATGCACTCTGTCTAGGGTACGTCAACCTGTGTACTGTGTGTATGTATGGGCCTACTTTCATGGCATGCCCATCTTTCAGATGGTGACAGATATTGACATCCGGACAGTGAGTATGGATGACTGGTGACATGAGTGTTACTGAGAAGCATTTTGGTTGGCACTGCAGTTGTCAGAACATGGACCTGTCAACCACAGTACTGCCCATAGGCCACTGAGACACAACCCTACATGCTGACTACTTAAAGACAATATTGAACACACAACAACCTAGCACACAGACCCCTGCATATTGTACACATGCAACAATATGTCCTGTAGATTGGGCCAGCTCGGGCAGTCTGTGCTCCACTGATATTACTCCTCACACTTACATGTTACTGCATTTCTACATAGGATTGTGGGGGGAGGGACACCTGACAACTTTAAACATTTGCTATGACTGTACTCATATTTCAGGCACTCTGTTGGCTTCCATTTCATATTGTATTCTGACCTATCATGCAGACTGAAGGCATATCAGTAGAGTACAGATCTTAGGTTTTATTGACACACATTTTGTTTCAGACTTCTTACCCTTCAGAACTAACATACAACTGCCAGACCTGTTGTAGTCTGTCTATGTTGGTCTGGAGGGGGGGGGCTGTTCACCAGTGCCATCATTTGGAGGCCTTAGCCCAGCCTTTCTTTGTGGTCATCTACACCTGTTCTGCTGGCTGAGGCTGGTGGTGGGTATGTGAGCTTCACTGACATGCATGTGTGTGTCCTATGGACATCCACAGTTATTTGAGCCACCACATGTAGTGCGGTGGGATTTCTCACCTTGTCTAGTACTGCCTAGTATTTTGACACCAGTATTTGTTATGGATTTCATGCTACTCATATAGGTGTCCACTACCTGCTGCCTCCCATTCAGCCACCCGATTTCCTTGCATGCTTGCGTCCTTGCCATGGATATAACTTTCAAAACATACTACTCCATTCAGTAATTGATAGGAAGAGTGACTTACCTTTTGGCTGTGCCCGTACTGAGGACAGAGCTGGAGGGATGACTATGTCGGATGCACATAATAAACTCCCTGTACATGGTAAAGCACAGGTAGTGTCATGTTTGGCATCCCTTTTGCTGTATGTGCAAGTCAGAAAGAGGTGTAATTTCCTGGGTCCCTACTGTGTCAGTCTATGTGCTATACGTTGCCTCTTTGCCAAGGCCTGGGCATACTGTGCTCACCTCCTTCTGCCTACAGGGGCATGCCTAGGTAGTTTTTCCTCCAAGCCAATCTGTGCCTGTGATGGCCTTGGTAATGGTGGGGGCTGTGTGGCCTTAGTCAGTGCTGTTCTTGCTGGCTGGTACAGCTGTGTCATATGCCAGATGTAGGAGCTGTGATAGCTTCCATGGCTGCCAGCACACACATTCATGATAATGCCCTGGGCATCGCACATGACCTGGCAGTTGATGGAGGGGAAGCCATTGCGGTTTATATAGACCCTACCTTACTCACTGAGTGGTGCTTTGTTGTGTATGTTCATGCAGTCTATAGCACCCACTACCTCAGCGTATTCTGCTATTTGGTGGAAGTGATGCATATTCCTGGTCAATGCCACACAGGTGTTGAGGAAATATATGTGCTTACTAGCATGTGCTGACATGGCATCCAGGAACTGGTGGAATACCCTGGATACTGATACCTGTGAGATCCCCATGATATCCCCAGTTGCCCTTTGGAAGGTGCCTGTGGGTAGTATTCTTAATCCAATACATACCTTGGTATCCACTAGGATGGGTTCCCCTCTATTGGTTCTGTGTGTGAGGTGGGGCCAGCACAGCTCAACAATTTGCTGTAGAATGTCCTTGTCCATCCTATAGTACTCCACTATCTCCAGCTCATGTAGCCCCTGGTAGGTTACCCTGGGTCTGTACACTCTTCTCCTCCTCCTCACTGTGGGATGGTCATCAGCATTCACATCCTCCCCACCCTCAGCCTCTTGCACATATTGATGTATGAGAGCAACAGCAGCCCCTAATATTTTGTTAGTTTTGTCAGGTAAAATTTCCCCATCTGTGTACACCAGTGTTGTAGAATTTGTGGGAAAAAACAGACTGAAAAGTGTTTGCATAGTTTATAGTAATGTGCTGGGCTGATGCCTGTGTAATTGGCTGAATCTGATACCTTTCAGCCGTCAGCTATGCTAGTTCTCCTTGATTGCCTTCCTACTGCTGTTTTCCCTTCCCATTGCCTTCCTGTTTATGCCTCGAGGCATGCCATACATATGCAGTGTTCAGATGTGAACAGTGCTTCTATTTCCTGTTTTTTTTTTATTTTGTTTGTTTAAAACCCGGTTTGTGGTGCACACACCCATTTAAGCAAGGAAATCAGTGTTCAGCAATGTGTGACAGATCCCCTTCCTTAGCTGTGCTTAGCTAAGGGCAAACACAGGCCACAGAGCACCAATAAGCTTACAGCATGCATGACACATTCCCTTGTGAGGTCATCCACCTCTTATACTTATAGATTGGTGTTGCTGCACCTACACAATTGGGTGCAAGCTAACACTAAGATAAAATTTGTGATTCAATATCAGTCCCCCCATTTGCATAAACCAGAATGCTAATTCATAGTTACCACACTCACACTGAGCCTTCCCCCTTAGCAACCACTATTCCCTGGTATTGTTGTCTCATGCATGCCATTGACTATTATGGCAAAATGCAGGTTTGGGTATAAAAGCTTATCCCCCCCCCTTTTTTTTATTTTCATGGTGATCCCATTTGCACATCACTGCCCTACGCTTAAACGGCCGAGATCGGCCAGAAAAATAAATAAAATTTGTTTTTTATAAGATTACACCTAGTTTTCATGCCAATGGTCATATATTTAGCCATTGGCATGCCTACTACATAGAATACATTCTTTCTTTTGAGCTGTCATGCCTCCGTTTTGTAATTTGCAGAAATGCATATGGTTAGTAACCAAATACATTTCTGCAAGTTACACTATTCCTGCACAGACACCTGACTGCTTCCTGGATCACTAATTCACCTCATTTGCATGGATTTCACCAGAAAATGATGTAATTAGCATATGGCAGTGGTGTCCATGCAGGAATTGTGTAGGGGCGCTCATTCACGTCTGAAGGACTCGATCCTGGATATCTCTTCAGACATACTGCATGCAGCAACTCTTGCACTCTTCCTGCACTCTGTGCAGAGCTTGCTGAATCCAGGGGAATATGTAGTTTAAATTAACCAAACAATGAGGATCCAAAATTGATAAGTCATTCACTTTTAAGGAGTTAAAAGATCAAATGAATAATCTTAAACTAAATAAAGCACCTGTTCTTAATGGTATAATCCCAGAATTATACAAATTATTTTCAGGAAATATTTTAAATATCCTATTAAAAGTTTTTGAATAAATTAAGCAAATGTCGACCATCCTCCACTCCTGGTAATATTCCCTGATATCTCCTATATTGAAACCAAATAACAATTGTAAGTTATGTTCTTCTTAGCATCCTGTTTCATTATTAAATGTAGATTATAAAATATTTATGTCACCTTATTATACATGGATTAATAAATGATAATCAAACTGGTTTTATACTACATACAAAGTTTCAGGATAACATAATTAAGCTTTATAACTTTAATAGATCTAGCTAATAAATCAAAAAGGCACTAACTATAATAAGACTAGATATAAATAAGGCTTTTAATTCTATTAGCTGGAATTATTTGTTCAAAGTGCTTAAACAGCATGAATTTTCCCTAGCTTTTATAAATCTTATAACTAATTTATATATTTTGTATTTTCTATAATCTATATAGTAACTCATTCTCCCAGATTCAACAAGCCCTGCACAGTGTGCAGGAACAGTGCAGGAGCTCCAGGAGGCAATATGGCTGCCATGTGATCCAGGAAAAAGCTGCAGGGGCATGCACGAGTGCTCCTGCACTATTCCTGCATGGATGCAGCTCCTGCATGCAAATTACCCCATTTGCAGGTGAAAACCATGCAAGTGAGGTGAATTTGTGATCCAGGAAGCTGTCAGCTGGCCATGCAGGACTAGTGTAGTTTGCAGAAATGTACTCGGTTAGTAACTGAGTACATTTCTGCAAACTACAAAATGGAGCCATAACAGCTCCAAATAAAGTGTGTATATTATGGGAAACCATGCCAATGGCCAAATATATAGTCATCGGCATGGAAAAAAGTTTAAAAAAAAATAAATAAATAACTTTTTGTTTTTAGCCAATTTTGGCTGTTTAAGCATAGGGCAGCGGCTCACAAACGGGATCAGGCTAAAAATATGGAAAATAACCTGAAATAAGCATTCTAACCAAAATCACTATATTGCCATTATACTCAATGGCAGGCAGAAGACAACATGGCTAGTGAATAGTGGCTGCTAAGGGGGAGGCAGAGTGTTGGACCTGTAACTATGCATTATCAGGCAATCCTATGCAAATGAGGGGAATGATACTGAATCCCAGATTTCCCCTCAATGCTAGTCAGTACTCAACAGTGTACGTGCAGAAATAGCATGGTTCAAGCCTAAGAGTTAGCTGACATCATAGGTACGTGTGTGTCAGGCATACTATAAGTGGATTGGAGCCCTGTGGCTTGGGTTTACCCTTAGCTTAGCAGAGCTAAGCAAGGGGATGTATCTGAGGCTGCCTAGCACTATTTACATTACTTAAGTGAGTGTGCATGCTGCACACTGGGTTTTAAAGGGAAAAAAAAGTAAACCAGGAAATAGCAGCTATGTGCACATTTGAGCACTGTGTTTGCACGGCACACCCCTGGGATTAAACAGGAGAAGAGTGCACAGACCAGGGTACCCTACCACAGGTGACATGAGCTAGAGATAGTGGAGCACTATTGGGTGGATAGGGACCTTCTACAGCAAATAGTTGAACTGTGCCGGCCCCGCCTGACACACAGAACTAACAGAGGGGAAACCATCCCAGTGGATACCAAGGTATGTGTAAGTCCAAGAATACTAGCCACAGGTACCTTCCACAGGCCAACTGGGGATATCATAGGGATCTCCACAGACATCAGCATCCAGGGTACTCCACCAGTTCCTGGATGCCATGTCAGCACATGCTGATGAGCACGTATATTTCCCCAATACCTGTGAGGCGCTGGCCAGCAATATGCATCTCTTCCACCAAATAGCAGAATATCCTGAGGTAGTGGGTGCTATAGACTGCAAGCACATATGCATCAAAGCACCACCCGGTGAGCGGGGAAGGGTCTACATTAACCTCAAGGGCTTCCCCTCCATCAACTGCCAGGTCATGTGTGATACCTAAGGCATTATAATGAATGTGCATGCTGGCTGCCCTGGAAGCTATCATTACTCCCACATCTGGAATCTGATGCAGCTGTGCCAGAGATTTGCCAGTGGGGACATCCCTTATGGTCACCTAGTGGGGGATGCTGATTATACACTGGATCCGTGGTTGATGACACCCATCAGAAATGCACACACACCCAAACAAGAACTCCATAATGAGGCACCCGCACAGACCAGAATTATAATAGAGCGTTTGATGGGATGCTCAAGTCACAGTTCTGGTGCCTGGACACATCCGGTGGAGCCTTGCAGTACTCAAAAGCTACATGCACTCAAATTGTCATTGTATGTGCCATGCTACACAATATGATCCTGGGGAAACAGCTGCAGAAGCAACAGCATGGGGCAGGGCCACATGGCTCCCAACCATTGCCAAGGCCTGCACAGGCACAACAGAGTGACTCAGAGGAGGAACAATCTGAGCCTGCCCCAGTAGGCAGAAGGAGGCGTGCCTAGTATGCACTGGCCTTGGCAAAGAGGCAATGCATAGGACATACATTGATGCAGTAGAGACCCTGGGAATGACACCTCTCTGACTCGCACATACAGTAAATGGGATGCCAAACATGACACTATCTGTACTCAACCATGTATAGGGAGTGTATTATGTGCATCTGACGTAGGCAGCCCTCCAGCACCATCCTCAATACTATCACAGCCACAAGGTAAGTCACTCTTCTTACCAATTGCTGAATGGAGTATTATGTGTTGTTGCTTGTATCTATGGTATGGATGTGAGCATGCAAGGGAATCGGTGGCTGAATGGGATGTCAGCAGATAGTAGACACCTATATTGGCAACATGAGATCTGTAACAAATACTGGTGTCATCATAGTAGCCAGTACTGCACATGGTGACAAAACCTACAGCAGAAAATGTGCTGGGCCACATGTGTGTCCATATGACACACACATACCAGTCAGGGACGCTCACATACTCAACAACAGTCTCAGCCAGCAGGGCAGGTGTAGACAACACAAAATAAGCTGTGCTAGGACCTCTGAATGATGGCTATGTGTAAGCTCCCCCCAGGCCTACACAGACAGACTACATCAGGTCAGGCAGTGGGATGTTAGTTCTGAAGGGTAAGAAGTCAGAAAATGATATGTAGGTCAATCAAACTTAAGACATGTAGTACACTGATATGCCTCTAGTCAGCATGATAGAAATGAAATGGAGTACCTGACATACTAGTACAGTCATAGCAAATGTGTACAAGTGTCAGGTGTGCCCCTCCAATCCTATGTAGAAATGTAGTAACAGTCTAGTGTGCCCCCCCAATCTGATGTAGACACATAGTAACAGTCAGGTGTGCCCCCAATCCTATGTAGAAAGGTAGTAACAGTCAGGTGTGTCCCCCCATTCCTATGTAGACACGTAATAACACACAGGTGTGCCCCCCCAATCCTATGTAGAAATGCAGTAACAGTCAGTTGTGCCCCCCCCCAAATCCTATGTAGAAATTTAGCAACAATCAGGTCTGCCCCCCATTCCTATATAGACACGTAGTGACACACAGGTGTACCCCCGCAATCCTATGCAGAAATGTAGTAACAGTCAGGTGTACCCCCCAATTCTATGTAGAAATGTAGTAACAGACAGGTGTGGCCCCCGATCCTATGTAGAAATGTAGTAACATGTATGTGTAGGTATAATACCAGTGGAGCACAGATTACCTGAGCTGGCCAAGGTAGAAGGATAGATTGTAGCATGTGTACAATATGCAGGTCTGTGTGTGTTAGGTTACTGTGTTTTTTCTATTGCGTGAAAGCAGTCAGTATGTATGCATGGTGAGGTTTGTCCTGGTGGCCATTGCCTAGTACTGCCAATGACAGGGCCAAGTCCTCACAACTGCCGTGCCAAACACAATGCTTCCCAGTATAACACATTCTAGCAGTAAGCCACTGTAAATGTTTGGAAGTAATATGTATCACCATCTGAAAGATGGATATGGCATGACTGTCGGGCCAGATTTACAAGCAGTACACAGGGGGAAGTACCTCAGACAGACAGTGTATAATGTGTAACCATTAAATGGACACACCCTTGGAATTGTACAGACAGGTTTGCAGCACATTACCTGGGCTTGAGGTAGGGAATACAGATGTCATCTGGCCAAAAACTCGCAGACCATAAAGGTCATAGGAATGATGTATTGAGAAACAGCTGATGTTCCTGCACTAGCCAGCATAAGTGGAATGCCCCATGTATATATGTGAGTCAGATGCAAGTAGTGTCCATAGCACACAGGTACCCAGCTCACCCAACCACCAACCCTGCTGTTGGGAATAAGTACAATATGACCCCACCTGTGTATGGCAATGATGAAAAAAATGCAGCATGCAGTGCAGGTGTCCCATGCCGGTGTGCTTTAGCTGTAAGCAGCACCTGCCAGCATCCACACAACTGGATCAATACTGGCAGAAAGTATTAGCATGAACACCTAGCACACCTACCCTGTCACCCCAGGGGAATATACTATTGCAGTCTGGGACTGTAGGACTGACAGAATGCAATGGCCTGCTACAGCTGGCCTGCACCACTACCAAATGGCCTACAGTCCTCTGCCAAAGGCATGTGTCTCACCAATACTGCCAATGTATGTCATGTCATGTACTCCCAAATAACAACATAACACACTCCACAGAACCCATATGCAAGGCCATGTGCACAAATGACAGTAACATGTCCATCGTGTCCTACTGCATGAACTGTGGGCCAACACCAATATACTGCTGTGATGATGTGATAATTATAGGGAAAGTATCAGTGAATGTTTGCATAATGTACGGAAGAGGATAGAGTAATAGAGGGGGTGGGAGCATGGGCAGCATGGAGTGTGTGAAGTCCAAAACACAGCCATGTGCACATACTATCCCTGGCTGCAAACACAAGCATGGGTGGCTACAAACCTGCTCGTAAACCACAATGTGTAGGGGTAATGTCCTGACTTATGACCCCTGCCTCTGGGTAACCTGTGTGAATCTGTACAGCTGTGAGGCATTGCCACAGCAAGATAAGGCCATACTGTCACATTGATGGATGTACAAGTATGGGATCCTCTGCCACCACTGTACTAAGGTGCTGAACCAGTTACATAGACCCAGCAGCAAGTGTCTGCAGCTTCCCCTCCAGAATGGCATGAGTTTGCAAGAATATGTAGGCATTTGACCACAATACTGGACACAGCTGCATTCACCCTGCATTCCTCGGGACATCACTGGGAGCAAATATGTCTACCTGACAGTACTTGATGACATAAAACATCACAGTGTATAACAGTACACATGTCTGAATATCTTTGCTAACACCAAGACCATGTAGCAGAAGCAGCACAAACACAATTACCTACAGTAACCCACTATCCCTTGCCCATTTTGACCCCATATTATCAATTGATCTACAGATATCCCGCAGAAACAGTTTGCTAGCTGTAGGTGTAGAACACAAAAGTCTGCATTGGAGTACAATCTACCTGGAATGGATTCACACATTCAATACAGAAGGTCATAATGGCCATGCTCCCACACTTAGAGAAATGAAGGCAATGCCAAACAACAATATACCGAAAGGTCATACATGCATGCTCACACACTTAAAAAAATGAAGCCCATGTCTGGCAACAACAGTAGACCATACATATCTGACAGTTACAGATGTCAGTGCATACACTCCTCAGTATGCACCAGTCATGCTTTGCACCTACATTGGATAGGAATACACACATATATCCAAGGACAACACACTATAATATGCCAAAAGTATACATACACAGATGTGTAGAAGAGAATTACAGTGACAAAGAGCCTTTATCATGAGGCCTGTCCCACCCAGCACACAGCCAGATGGCTACAACCACATGATGTGCAAATGTCACTCACCATAGACATTTGCCTCTGGAAACCCTCAGTATTATAGACTCTGTGGTGCTAGTGCTACTGTGCAATACGATTGTTCAAGGCAGTAGTCATCTAACAGTTGTATACACATACCTGTGGAATATAAACCTGTGCATGCCTGAGGGCAGTGTGTCTGCCTCTAGATGAATGGGTTATGGTCCATGCACACACACTGCTCTCCCCATTCCCCTACTATGGCAAGTCTGGTGATGTCAGTCACTTTGAAATACATTTTTGGGGAAAGCAAAGCCCAGTAATCTTGGTAGTGTGTCCTATAACTGCTTAATGCTGTAGCATGATAAACTAGTTAGGTAGGAGTTCTAATCTCAGATGTGGCAATGGTGTGTGTGTTTGTATGTGTAGGGATCAGTACTTTTTTAGGCTAGTCACACTCACTACAATTTAAATGCCATGTTTTAGCATGCCTGCTGATGTCATTCACTTTGAAATACACCTTTGGGGAAAAAAAAGCCCAATAATCTCTGTGGTGCATTCTGTAACTGTGTGATGCTGTAGTGTGATACATTCATGAGGTAAGCATTCTATTCCCAGACATAGCAAGTGTGGATGTTTATCTGTGTAAGGAGCAATGCTTTTGAGGCCATTCACAGTCACAACAACCTCTAGTGCCCTTCTTTGACAAGCCTGCTGATGCCATTCACTTTGAAATACACCTTTGAAAAAGAGTAGCTTAATAATCTCTGTGGCACATCCTATAACTGCATAATGCTGTAGTGTGAAAAACTAGTTAGGTAGGAGTCCTATTCCCAGACATGGCAAGTGTGGATGTTTGTGTGTGTGTTAGTTTGTCTGTGTAAGGAGCACTGCTTTTAAGGCCATTCACAATCAGTACAACATCCAGTGTCCTTCTTTAGCAAGCCTGCTGATGTCATTCACTTTGAAATACACCTTTAGGGAAAAACTAGTCCAGTAATCTCTGTGGCATGTCCTATAATTGCCTAATGCTGTAGTGTGATAAACTAGAAAGGTAGGAGTTCTAATCCCTGATGTGGCAACTGTGTGCATGTTTTTCTGTGTAGGAATCACTGCTTTTTAGACTAGTCACACTCACTACAATTTCAAATGCCGTACTTTGGCATGCCTGCTGATGTAATTTACCTTGAAATATACCTTTGGGGAAGGAGTAGCCCAGTAATCTCCATGGTGCTTTCTATAACAGCATAATGCTGTAGTGTGATATAGTAGCTCAGTAGGGGTTCTATTCCAAGTGTGGATGTTTGTATGTTTGTTTGTCTGTGTAGGCAGTAATGCTTTTGAGGCCATTCACAGTCAATGCAACCTCAATTGCCCTTCTTTGGCAAGCCTGCTGTTGTCATTTATTTCGAAATACAGTTTTGGGGAAGTAGTCCAGTAATCTCTGTGGTGCATCCTATAACAGTGTAATGCTATATTGTGGTATAGTAGTTTGTTAGGAGTTTTATTCCCAGACATGACAAATGTGGATGTTTGCTTGTGTGTGTTTGTCTGTGTAGGGAGCAATTATTGTGAGGCCATTCACAGTCAATACAACCTCCATTGCCCTTCTTTGCCAAGCCTGCTGATGTCATTCCCTTTGAAATACACATTTGGAGAAGGAGTAGCCCAGTAATCTCTGTGGTGTGTCTTATAAAAGCGTAATTCTGTAGTGTGGAGTAGGAGTTCTATTCCCAGACATGGCAAGTGTAGGTGTTTGTGTAGGGAGCAATGCTTCTGAGGCCATTCACTCTCCATACAACCTCCATTGCCCTTCTTTGGCAAGCCTGTTGATGTCATTCCCTTTGAAATATACCTTTGGGTAATGAGTAGTCCAGTAATCTCTGTGGGCTTCCTACAACAGTGTAATTCTGTAGTGTAATATACTAGTTCAGTAAGAATTCTATTCCTAGACATGGCAAGTGTGGATGTTTTTGTTTGTGTGGTTGTTTGTCTGTGTAGGGAGCAATGCTTTTGAGGCCATTCACAGTCACTACAACCTCCATTGTCCTACTTTGGCAAGCCTGCTGATGTCATTCCCTTTGAAATACACCTTTGGGGAAGAAATAGTCCAATAATCTCTGTGCATGTCCTATAACTGCATACTTTTGTAGTGTGATAAAGTAATTAGGTAGGATTTCCAATCCCAGACATGGCAACTGTGAGACTTGGTGTGTGTGTGTGTGCGTGTGTGTGTGTGTGTGTGTGTGTGTGTGTGTGTGTGTGTGTGTGTGTGTGCATATGTGTTTGTCATTTGTATCCTGTGTGGAGGTGGTTGTGAGTGTGTAACAACTGGACTCATTGTGGAGCGGGTTTTGCAAATTTCTTATATGGGGGGCCTATTATATGTCACAATGTCCACCTTACAAGGATAACAGATGTCAAACAGCAGAGAGGCTGGGGTTGCCAATCCATACACCTACATGTGACATCAAGGCCTGGCAAACAAATTAGGCAACCCTTGTATTACCCAGAGAACTCTCTCAACCCATGTCTCATACACAAACACACTCACCTAGGCAACAACTGCTTTGTAGTACCCTGCATATTGTCCACAGATAGTAACCATGGTGTGATTGCAGTGGACTACAGAGGGCATGGCACCCTGTCCCATCACCACAATAGGCATATAATTGCAGACAATGCAGCTTCACTATGTTCCCCAGTTCCCCACTGGATGCCTGCAACAACTGTAGTGCTATCAAACGTGACCCACAAAGGACATACCATGCCTTAAACACATGTCCTGTATGGACAGATGCCACTGACACCAGGGAATACCTGTATTATTCTATGTAGATGCAGGGTCAACCTGGTGTCCATTAGCAGTTCCTGCCACATGAGGCCAGGACTGGCACATCTGATGATAACAATCTGTGTAAACAACATGGGCCAGACACACCAGTTACATTCAGTTCAACATGTCACTGAACATGCATGTGGGATGTATGCACATCCCAGACACCGTCCATGTCATGGACTATAGAACACGTACATGGCAATCATTGCACAGCACTGGCCACACACAATAGTAACCCAGATGACTGGATGGTGACTACAATACCCATCTGTGTGGGCCAATCCAGACACTACACCCCTGAGCCACACTGCAGACCATTGTCATGTGGCCTGATGCCAAGGTATACCCTTCACCTAGCCTTATACAGGCACAGTCAACCACTACACACCTGTAAAGCAATGCACCCATGCATGTCAGTATTGGCACCCCGTGTGTGCGTGCGTGTGTGTGTGTGTGTGTGTGTGTGTGTGTGTGTGTGTGTGTGTGTGTGTGTGTGTGTGTGTGTATGTGTGTGTGTGTGTGTGTGTGGAGTATAATGCTTTCAACCCCATTCAGACCCACTACAGCTCCCATTGGCCTATTGAAGCATGCCGTCTGATATCAGACAACTTCACATACCCTTTGCCTATATATCATCCAGATAACCCCTGTGGTGCATGTGATACCTGTGTATTAATGTATTGTGGCCAAATAGCTAGTTAGGAAGTCTATTCCCGACCCTGCCAACTGTGTTAATGTGTGTCAGCCCCTGAGAGAGTGTGGCTGTGCTGACGTTAGCACCTGTTCATGTGGACAGGCATGTGTACTACACCTACCTTACCGCTCCTATATTACTGTTGCAGATGTCAATCACCATCAGATATACCATTGGACAACTCCCCAACATGTAAGCTATGTGGCACATGCAGTAACTGCATAGACATGTGATAGCAATGCATAGTCAGTCAGGGGTTTTAAACCCTGTATTGGTAAGTGTGTAACACACATATGCATAGGTTTTATTCTCCCACCCCCTCCTTGACTTACTTTGTCTCTGTCTGTCTCTCTCTCACTCCCTCTCTGGTGGATGTGGAGAAGTACACTTGCTTTGCTTAGGCAGCAGCTTGTCTTTTGTAAGTGAAGCTCATGATCAGCTGATGGCCTCTGCATGAATTGCAGTTCCCATCTAGCTGATTGCATGTGGAACAGCTGTGGTAACATTCCCATATCCAATTGCATGGAAACACACTCCAGTATCTAGGAACATCATGTGGGTGCTGGGCCTTTTTATTCACTGTGAGCAGCACCTGAATTTGGTGTTTGGCAAACAGATGGTATTGGAATTTACATCTAACAACATACACGGTGGAGACAGGCCAACAATCAGAAGGGGGATGTGCCAGACATGACTACAGAATGTAAGTGTTGCTCTTCTGCATTAGGAATAATGTTGGTTAAACATGGGGTGTATGGATATGGCTGGTCTACATGATTTAATACCTGTCATGACAGTGTTATGTGTTTGAGGAAACTTGCACCTGTAGGGTTATCTGCAACTAGGCAGTGTGTGGAGTCTTATGTTTCTTGTGTTAGTCACAAAACACCTATCTTAGAACTGCAGAAGCATAGACTGAGGATTGCAGTCAGTACATGGTGACAGCCATGAGAGTTACTGACTTTATATCCCTCATAGGGCATATGTCACAACAAACCCTGGTATGACTGTAAATGCATGAGGGTATCACAGCAACATGCCAATATTGGCCCAGTCTTTGTGGCTCCAGCCACAAGTCTGTCAACCTTTGTACACATGTCATGCAGTAAGAGGTGCATATGTTCTGTACACCATTATTTATTGACATCATACCATATAACACGCCAGCCAGATATCAGACTGCTAGACATGTTATGTATAGTAGGGGTTATTTCTGAGGACATAACCTGGGTATTCTGTGGTTGTGTGTACAGTACTGGGGTCTGTATACTCATGGTGATTGTCAGTATGTGTAATGCGCATACTTACCTTGGCCTATGCACAGACTGTGGTAGATGCCATTGTTCGTGGTCCTGTTCTATTTGATGTTACATGCTGCTCCAGTGTTTGGTACCCTATCAGCTGACATGTGTGTAGGGCCAAACACACACACGTGTCCCATACCACAGACAGGCATTGGACCACACTGTGTTGTGACCCAGTTTATGTAGGGTTCATGTGT
>NC_056727.1:790532372-790584872 GCF_019279795.1 Protopterus annectens
TACACTGTCATTACACAATGGTACACCTGGTACATGTCCCATCTACCACTGTATGGTGACCACTGTCACCATCAACCATACAGGTAACTGATACCACAATCCAGCCCAGTTATGAATGTGCTGTCTGCCACCTACTTGTAGCACATTGGACGCACTGACAAGTTAGTTAGCACCGATAGGCCCGGATCTCTCGGATGTGTGTCTGCTTGTTTTGTGTCTGTTAATGTGTATATGATGGTATGTCACACTATGTATTGTCCATATACGACCATTACATCCCCCATTACCATACTGTACATTTCTGGGGATGTTCTGCATGTAACATGTATCTGGAACACACTTCACCATAAATGCTGTGTGGTGTGTCCAATGAAAGACACACACTTCAGTAGCACTAAATACCTTGGTAGGGGTCTAGTCCCAGTGTTGCCAAGTAAGAGTGTGCAAGTATGTGGATGGATCTACATCAGTTTGCTGATTATATATGTCCCAGCGGGTCACCTGTCCATGTGGCACAGGCAGTAACTTTTATACAAACCTGTGACATGTGTTCAACTATACCCAGGATATGTCACAGCCATGGTGTCACCACAGTGCCATACGCTTTGTGGAATATGACTGCAGACCATCCTCCTGCTGACACATGTACACCTACAACACAAATGGATAACATTATGAAGACCACAATCACTCAGTGTTACAAACAGCGATAATGCATCATGGCTGAACAGCTACACTACCTGGCATGTATGTATTAAACATTACTCCTGACAACATGCTACACAGAAGTACATTGGTACACTGTAGTACAGTCTCCATGTGCATCAGAACCATATTAGCCTGTCCCTGCATCGATGTTATAGATGACAGGAATGTGGCACAGGTATCATCATATGCACAGGGTGTGTTGTTGGTTTGCCAGAGACCAAGGTTAGGCCATACGTTTGACACCATGTGTGTGGGTGAGGGGTGTAATTAGTTGAAATGGGTGTGGTGATGTGGTGTGTGTAGGTATGGGGTTGCCCTAGATGTGTTTGTATAGTGTATGGGTATGCATGCACACAGTTCTGCCATGTGGCTGCCCTATACAGGTGTTTCTTGGACAGTTGCAGACCATACCTGGCAGGGTGTGCAGTTCACCACCTTCGGCCACTGACACATGGACTGTGCCTTCCAGGGGTTCCATGTGCACATCCAGGTACAGGCCTCGATGTGCTACTCTCACATGATGATGACAGATGTCCGCTAGAACAAGGTCTCTCCTGGGACTGGCCATGGCCACTTGCACATGACTTGCTGATGTGTGATGTGGACAGCACCACCCCTGCAGTGCTGGGGCTGGTACTGCCACTACAGGAGCTCCTTGGTGTCCTAGTATGTCCACGTTGACCGCCAGCTGTTGATGTTGCTGGCCTACATCTAAGCTGCTGTCGACCCACTCCCACCACATGTTCGAGCATGGACAAACCACTGTCAATGAGGCCCACCATCTCACCCATCATCTTCGTCTATTCATGACCTCAGTATAATCACGGAGGGCACCAGCAAGTTCATGAAATATGTCAATTACAGATGAAAGATCAGCCATTTGCAGCCTCTGGCCCTGTCTGGTGTACACTTCCATAAGTGCCTGCATGCCCATGAAAGTCAGAAACATGTGCCTGGTGGTACCAGTTGTGGCACTTCAGCCAAGGACATGACCAGTGGCCCTACCATGAGCACTCCAGTACATCTGCCTATGTGGTGTCCTGCCAGACATCTGGCTATGCCTGCTGTGACCAGACACATTTGGCATAGATACCACACTCTCCTGTGTGCTGCCACAAACTGCTAACTGTCCCTCTGCTATGGCCACTTGTGATTGGGTATGTATAGGCACTGTAACTGTGTGTGGGGTTGGGTTGGCTAAGAGGGGGATGTGAAATGATGTGCAGTTTTGGCTACTGACAACCTCGTCTGTGCTTCAACAATCCTATCATAATCTTCGGTGTCTGTATGGACACCAACATCAGATTGCATGCGAGAGGGATCCTGACCCACCTCGCCACCTGTGGGAGAAAACAAGAAATGCACTTTAAGACCTGTAGAGCATTGCATAACTGTACACACACACACACACACACACACACACACACACACACACACACACACACACACACACACTGAAATTCCATCATAATACATATCTGTCCCTGAGTTTACAGACAGTCCCAGGTTTATTCACATAAGTTCCCCATCCTGCATCACACTTGGTAACATGCACTCATTAATACCACTCATTAATGTATCATTTCTCTAAATGCCTAGGCGAGTGATCACAACACAAGACCTATTACTCCATTGCCTCTTTGACTTGAGTGGAGTAGGCTTTACATGGCCTCACTGCTGTCATCCACTGTTCACCCTTTTTATGTCTGGACATCGTGAGCATGGGCCCCATATGTTAGGGGCTACTATATTCATTCCATAATGTTACGCACTGGAGTGTCATACTTAACTATTGCTCAGTACATGCCAGATCTGCTGCTCAATAAATGTATCATGTGGAGAGCAGTAACATATGGATACACTCCCTGGTGTTGTCTAGTAATTCTCCAATGCATCTGTAATGCTGCATACATGGGTAATAGTTCACCTTTCTGCTGATTGCAATATTAAGGGTATACCTGGTGTCTAGTTTCCCTCCCAATGCATGTTCTATGCTAAAGACCTTATAATACTATCAGCTGTCCTGTGATTACATATCAGACAAGTATTCCTGGTGTCTCATGTGTCAGTCCATGTCCATGTACTGCATGATTCCAAAGGGAAGTACTGCCATATGAACAACTCCACAATCACACATGTGCATATATGGACACCCACACAAACACACACACATGCACACACACATCCTACATGCATCGACCCACTTTCACTCCACCAGATTGCACTTCCAGAAAAAAGGTTGCACAAAGATAGTACAGACAGTCATCCCATTACCCATCTGTCAACATGCATAACATATGGTACTGAACAGCATGAAGTGCAGCTATAGTCAATCCATGCTAGTAACAGTATACATGTGTGTGATGCATGGGCTGTGTTAGTCAGTGATGCCCCTTCCCCTGGAAAACACTGCACGCATGTACACAGTATTGTTGTGCATCTGTTCTGCACCATGCCATGTACTGCGCACCAAACCTCACAGGTGTACAAACCTTTGCTGAATGTGTATTGCTGTGTCAGATATGTCTGCTCTAATCCTCACAGTCCCTATGTATTTGAGTGACATACCTGGGATGATATGTGGACAGATGTCATTTGTGAATGCCTGATGTCTGGCTTACAGATCTCAACATCAGCGGTGCATGTATGACCAATATGATACTATTACACTGACAACCGTCAAACCTTACCATGGCTATGGGGAGTGTACACACACTTATTGATATGACGCAGTCTTCCTTGACATGCCATGGGACCACATCACCACATATATTAACATTACAAGAGCCTGATATGTGACATATGTCCTGTACATTCATATGCAGTTTCTAACAAATGTGTTAGGTGTGCAGATGCTGACCACGATGCATACACTCCGTGGGTGCATATGTGTGCACACCATTATCATGACGGTTTGTTGCACCTATTATGTGTACTACAGCAGTCACTATTCCTTGCAGGGGTATACTAGCATGGGCCATCTGCATTTGCTAGTATATGGTCAGTCTGCCCTACACATGTCCCCTAACTCTGCATGATTGCAAGGTCTACTCATGTGCACATGCTTTGCAGTTCACAACACTGCCATCACTATTGCTGTGGAGTTAGGGTTACATCTGCCACAGTCCCTGAACCTGACTGTGTGCAGATACAGCCATTCTTATCATCCTTAGGATCCCTGCTGTAGTGCACTGGTGTGTCATGATGACACACCCTCCCCACCTTCAGCCTTTTTGCAGATGCTTGACAACTATGGCCTACACATGTGTTTCAGTTTGCAGTGTCCCAAACACTGAACACCATGTGTAACAGCCTAGTCCCAGCTACTGATTGGCAAACATACAGATGTACACTGGCACCGGCACAGTACAGATTGGGATGGTGGGCCTGAGGTGGGGTAAGGCATTGGTTGTGCTGCACCTATACCTTACATAATACTGTCTGCAGGTTTCCAGTGTGGTAATGGTACACCAGTACACATTGCAATGCATGATTGTTGGGGACCTCTTCTGTTATGCATACACTACCTGTAGAGAGGCCTGGCTGATGTTTCCTGTGGCACAACTGCCACATCTGTTTACCCTAACCCATTGGCCACATGCTTGCAGAGTCCAGACAAATCCTGACATGGGTACCACACAGCCAATACTTGCTGGACATTCCTGCTACCTCTCCAGTTTTGTGGCATGTTAGTGGGCAGCCTGCATGGCCAGTTTGCTACATGTGGCAGCATTTGTCTTGGGTGGCCATCTGTTTATTTCCTACATCATTCCTGTCCCATACATCTTTGCCACATACATGACTGCACTGTTTTCCATTGGCATATGCAACGGTGAGGTATGGCTACATGTGCAGCTCATGGGTGCTACCTGTTAGGTATGGAGCCCATGCCATGTCATGCAAGATGTGTGCAAGCCACGCCTGCCTCTGTTGCAGGTCCGTGTGCACATTTGATGGCCAAATGTCTTGGACAGCTGACCACAATATGGTGTGACATTGGGGACGTGTACTTGCTGAACGGTGCATTTCCATGACAAATGCATGCAGGCAGTACCTCAACAGCTGCCTCCACTTTATTTTCTCTGGAGTGTGTGCACACATATTCTTCCAGTGTTTGTGAAGGTATGTATTTGCCATATTTGTTGCCCTAACCTATGGTTCGGTATTACACAATCAGTGCTCATGTTGGGACCACATTGCAGGTGTTAAAGGCTGTGGACCACAGTATTATGATCTGCCATAGGACATATCTGTAACAGTTGCCATTGTAATACTGGTATATACACTGTTGTAGCACTGTATAAGGGTGATGTTTCACATGTCCCTACTGTAGACCATGTGTCCCACCAATATGTTCATCCCTGTGGACACATTTCACAATGACAGGATGTTAGTTACCTTGAAGGTGTCTGTCATACCCTTCAGATACCCCATCATGGTCACCACTGTGATGCAGTGCAGTTAACAGCAACAATACCTGAACATGAATGTCATGTTTTATGGGTGGGTGTGTTAGATGTGTGCATGGAATATACCATAGCTATTACATGACCAGTGTATTGGCAAGCATGAACATAAACCATACTCATCAGCTACAGGCTGCTGCCTTGTTGGTATACCAGAGGGACCTACATAAGAGAGTGAGAGATGTGATGTCAGTGGCCACAGCTGTGGCATTGCTACAGGGTGGATGCAGCATTACAGTACATCAACAGTACAAGTCCGCAATACTACAGCTTATGCACATCTGTTCATTACTACTACGCAGCAACAGACTATATATATGACATCTCACATATGCATGATCTAACTGTACAGATGCAGATGTATATGCAACAATGGTCTACTGATGTGCCCTGTGGCCTTACCTGCATGCTCCTCACCCGGTGTGTGGGTAGCACCCACCTCGACAATGGTCTCTGCCAGTTGTTGCGCGTGCAGGCAGGCAGGTGCCAGAAGGCTGGCGAGGAGCTCCTCAACATGTGTCAGGGGATGGATGGCATGACCCCCCTGTTTTGCGAGATGATCCCCCCAGACTGCTGCAGCATGCAAATGGGCATGGTGAAGCAGGACACTATAATGATGCCGGACCTGCTCATAACTGCGGTTATGCAGGCCATCATTGACCCTGTGGACTAGATCATTCCACAAGGCAGTTTGCTTCTGCTGCTCATGGGCTGTCCTGCTGAAGAGAACCTGATAGTGCTGTATCTGGTGGCTAAGAATTACCTCATTTTCTGCCACTGAATACACTGGTAACTGGCCGTGGGACATCTTGCCTGAAAGACATAAAGATGGAAACAGGTCTGAGCAACTCATACAGCAAGGTTACCATAGTTCTTAATACACATCTCTGTCTCCCCTCAACACATCAGCAACAACAAACTGTTCACTCAGCTTAGAAGGTATGGCTACAGCTTACCTACCATTGGGACATATATTGCATTGTACCACTCTTTGTGCTATGTGTTTGTAGCCATGTTCCCTATGGGGACACTATCATTACTGGCCTGTTATGGACTTTTTCACCCGCATGCCATTGTCAGAGTCACTATGGTTCCATATATGCATGTGGTATGTTTGCTATGTGATTACTGCACATTTGTCATTCTGTGTTATTGGAGATATCTATCCATGCTGTTGGACATGTTCCGAGATTGTGTAGACTATTACTACCGACATATGTTCTATAACAGTGACACAATATCATGTTTAGAGAATAGTTGCCAGCAGAACCACCTCTCCCATCTCATCTGGCCATGTTCCTAGGCCACATCACACATGGGACCCACCCTGGGGCCTCTTCATCTACTGGTCCAGCACTATCTTCAGATGGAACCCCCTCAGGGGATGGTGTCCCTCCCCGGGGGGCACACACAGACATGATCCTGTCACCCCAGGTCAGGTCTAGGGTCTGTTCCATAGGGGGATCCACAGAAACTTGAGGGATGTGCTACAGCACATTGAGGCCCTCAGTACACAATCACAGGGTCCACATGCTCCTCCTGCTCAGCCACTAGGCCAAGCAACTTCAGGGCCGTGAAACTGCTATGACTAGCAATGGTTTGGGGCCTTGTTCCTATTGTTTCCATATGGGGGCTCATGGGGCTTCCACATCACAGACCACACACACCATCCAGGGTGTTTACCCGCAGAATGTGTCATATACCACCCTGTAGGCTGTCCTCTATATCTACCAACCCTGAACCACCTCCACAAATATACCTGCTATCCTTCCCCATATTCCCATTCCCTACTTCTCCGATAAGGGCAATGTGGTTCCAACAAGGGGTTCACATGTGACATAACCATCCATGTTGCACACACTTACAGCTTTATATATCTGTGTGTATTGCTATGTGTGATGTTCCCTCACAAATAGCATGCAGCACTGTGGTGGTAATATAGGGGACATATATTTACATACATATGTGTGTGTGTGTGTTTATATAGGTAGACACACACACACACTCACACACACACACACACACACACACACGTGTGTGTGTGTGTGTGTGTGTGTGTGTGTGTGTGTGTGTGTGTGTGTGTGTGTGTGTGTGTGTGTGTGTGTAGATATATATTTATGTTGTATATATGTGTTTATGTATATATGTCTACATATGGATGTCTATATATCTGTAGACATATATATATATATATATATATATATATATATATATATATATATATATATTCATATATATATATGTACACACACATATATATATATATATATATATATATATATATATATATATATATATATATATATATATATATATATATATATATATATATATATATATATATATATATATATATATATATATATATATATATATGGGTACACTTCACATAATTACTGAAATCTCGAATTTTGTATGGTCGAGACCATATGATCGTGATTTCAGTAAATCGAATATGTGTAGTGTTGTAAAATAAAAGTTTACTTACCTTAATACATTGCGTACACAGAGGCAAGGATTCTTGCGCTCTGTGTACGTAATGTTTTATTTTTGTGTGGTGTTGACAGGAAATGAGAAATCTCCCGTTTTGCACTTCCGCATACAGCGCAAGGCGGGAGATTTCTCATTTCCCCACTGTAGCGCGATCTTGGAGTTGGTATATTTAAGTAGGGGGGGTGGGGGGTGCAGCGAAGTTTGTCTTAACTCGATGTTTTGGTTTCGGTTTATATATTTATATATATATTTATATATATATATATATATATATATATATATATATATATATATGTACACATATACATACCTGTATATATATGGGGTACATTCAGACATCAGGTCCACAATCTCTAACTCTCCTTCCTGCACAGCTGCACTGTTCTTCCTTGCAACAACACAGACAGGTGCCACATATGGACACAGCCTAACATTAGGGGGTATATATAGGGCCAGATTGCATGTAAGCCTATTACATACCTATGGCACTTCCGTTTGCTACAATACATGTTAACCTGAGTGTCCTGCAAATGATGGGCTCTGGATCCCACCTGTCCATCATTATGTCATTACTTCCAGCACCACCTATTGCCCACAGTAATATATATGCTTTCTATTACACAATACACATTATGTTGGCTTTCATCATGTCAGTCAGTGCTGCTCTGCACAGTTGACTGGTATGGCCCACTACCCACAGGAACAGACTCTATTGTCCATAGCAGTTGCTCAGCTGAACATCATTACAACACCTGATGGCACATATATATATTCCACATCATCTATCCCAGTATTATGGACCAAGTACTACTGTCAATTACATGTGTGTATGTATATATATATATATATATATATATATATATATATATATCTATATATCTATATATATATCTATATATCTATATATATATATATATATATATATATATATATATATATATCTACTTCATATACCTGTTGTGGGAATGAGGTCTGTTTTGGATGGTTTCCTTGTAGGAGTATTTTTTTTTTATCTCCTCGCCATTGGCTTTAGCCTGCTTGCTTTGTAGGTTTGTTTGTTTGTTTGATTGTTTCTGTTTCTGTTCCTGTTCCTGTTTCAGCTTCAGTTTCGGTTTTGGTTTCAATTTCTCTCTCCCTCTCTCTCTCTCCAGTAAATGGATTGAGCTGCTTGGAATAGATTGCAGAATGTCTTTTGTAGGTGATGCACATGATCAGGTGATGGCCTCTGCACCAATCAGAGTTCTCCACTTGCTACCTGCATGCAGCGTGCTGTGTAGTACTTCCATATACCATTGTCATGGCAGCCCACTACTATAAATCCCTACATCATGTGGGTGTGGTCCCTTTACCTTTCCTGTATGGTGGATATCCTTCATGTGTGTGGGCAGTAGTGTTACAGAAAACAGGTAGCAATACCTTTCACAAGAGAACTTGCACACTCAGACCAGCTACATATTTGTATGAGGTTCCAGAACTACAGACAGAGTGTGAGTAGTGTTGTTTTATGCATTGCATAGCACCAGTCTTACAGGGTTTGTGTGTACATACTAGTTTAACATGAAATGCAGTCTGTCTGCATATCTCTCAACTGTGGGCCTATCCACTTGATGGCCAGAGGTGTGCCTGTTATGTTTTGTCTGTCCACCACACAGGTCCTGTGTCAGATATATCACTGGCAGTGTGTGTGTTGAGTGCTATCAGTACATGGCTACATCCATTTGTGTTTCCGACTGCATATTCCTGACTAAGGGTATGCTGCAGACTATCCTGTTACACCAGCAACTTGCTTAGTATATAACAACACTATTTCACATATGGGCCTGTGTTCCAGCCTCTGTCTTCCACCTACATACCAGGCTTTGTCCATATGACATGCAGTCAGAGGTTGTTATGTAGTGGCCTGTAAGTATGTCATGCTGCCATTCCTGACATCATTTCACTGTTGTTGTGTCCCCCACACATCTTGTGGAGTTGAATCCATATATGTGTGGGCTTCATTTGCACAATACATGTGTGCCCTTCTGCAGTCCAGAGGGCAGTGTGTGTAACAGTAGTATATGCTCCTGTATGTCAGTCTATGGGGGGGGGGGTGCACCATAAATAACCTAGGCTGTTACAGCATGTGAGGGATATCAGGAGTAAGCTGCCTTATGGTATATGGATGTACATTACCATACAATTCACCTTGGGAAAATGCTGGTCTACTATTTCCTGCCAGACAGACTGCTCTGTTTGTCAGTGTGATTGTGATGGTTTCAGTTATGCCTTGTTATGTAACAGATAGATCCCATTGTGTCAGCTGAAGTCTTTTCCCCCTTGGCATTGTGTACAGAGTGTAGTTAGAGGCTACTGGACTATACACGTGCATTACTTACAGTTAATTGATTATTATCCTGTGGCCCAGTTTGTCTTTACTGTTGTACTACTTGAAGGCCGTGGCCTGGACAACAACATATGTTATGCTTTACGGAATACTGCATTAAATGATCTGTTTGAGAGTTGCATTAATCTGTTTATATGTATTTCAAAGTCTAAACAGCTATATGACATGGCATATACAACTGTAATAGTATACAAATAAAGCTTTCTCATGTATGCAAACCTGTGTGTGGTGTTATATCCTTTGACCTCTTTGTGGGTATATGTTTCAGGAAACAATTGTCTTTTTGTATGGATGACTCATACAGTCTCCATTTGATAAGGTGGTAACTGTGGGAATACTGGCTGTTCTGTATGGTGTGCACCCTCTAAATATGTATCTTCCTATACATATCTGTGTGTGTGTGTGTGTGTGTGTGTGTGTGTGTATGTGTAGTTACATATATAGTAAAAGAAGAATGAACCCACTTCAGCGAAAGTACACAATATCGAAAGTGCACTTTCGCATAAGCCGGTTACAGTGGGGATAAGGAAATATATCGCATTCCCCACTGTAGTGCAATCTCGGAGTTGGTATAGTAAAGTAGGGGGGGGGTGGGGGGCACAGCACCCACATGGGGGTGCAGGGGGGCTTGCCGCCCTGCATAAACAGTTTCAGTTTAATTTTTTGTTTTTTTGACAATCGGCTTCAGCGAAAGTACACTTTCCCTGATGTGGGGTTTGATCTTCTGTTACTCGACAAACTGTGTTGTCGATTAGGAGAAGTAGACTCGTGTGTATATATATATATATATATATATATATATATATATATATATATATATATATATATGTATGCGTGTAAGTATCTGCATATATGTGTGTGTGTGTGTATATATATATATATATATATATATATATATATATATATATATATATATATATATATATGTGTGTCACCACTGCACCTTCACAGGCCCAAAGGTGGCTGTGCTGGAGACTGAGTAGGCCAACCCTCTAGATGCAATATAGGGCCTTCAAGCTGGCGTAGTAAATCTCACTACACACCACAACCTGGACCTGGTGACATGTGACAGGTTCCTGTCTGCACCCGCTCCCGGGGGGAAAGCCCCATCCCTTGAGGCAGTTTCACTCAAAGGTGTTGCAGGACCAATGGACGAGGAAGTCCCGGGTTGGGACCCAGACGTCCTGGTGCCCAGTGCCATGGCCAGCTGAGGTGAGATAGGTGGGTCCGCTGGGACCAGCCTTCCCAAACGTGCTATAGTGTTTACATTTTATCAACATATGTGGGTTAGTAATAGTCAACACATTCCAGGATTAGGTATAACAGCATGCATAGATATTCCCATTAATCTAAACACCAGAAATGGAACAGTTGCATAGCAAACAGAACACATGCATATATGAAACCACAGTGGTCATTACAACAGCATGCAGGTACATTGGTGGCAGCATGCCACCAATATGGGAGTATTAAACATGGCACAAGCATAGAACCAAATTTAAATAATTATCAAACAGTAGAACATATGTCCCAACAGCAGAGTTAATTCAGCACATACCGATTGAGTTGTGTATTTAGTTTATTGTTGCAGATATGGTGGGGGGGGGAGATGTCAATTAACAAGTAGTATATTCCTGTAGTTTGCATTACTTTCCTAGTCAGTGCTGTGATCTGTACCTTACAGGTATTAGTACACTACCATATTGCCTTAGTTTGGACAGTGGTATGGCTGTCAACAACTATATACATGAACTGAGTTCTACCTGCAGTATACACCTCTTACCTGGTATACCTGTAGAGGTATTGTTTGTTAACAGTACCTGTTTCTACACATACTCCCAGATTCCAGGTTGATGTTATGCACATACCTGTCCATCTCATATTGCACACACTCTGGGCATGTCTTCACCATTTCGACTATTGCCCTCTTAAAACTTTAGTGACTTGTACAATGACGGGTTTATTTTATTTGACATTTTCCAAATATGTACAGGTCTGACAGTCAGTTATATGATATGAACTGCTGCCTATATGTCAGAAATTAGCTTACTGATATGGCAGGGGGACAGGGTAACAGCTGGCAGATATGGGCCGATTAACTGGACATTCTGGACATTTCTGTACACTTGTGGGGTATGATTCTGCATACAGCTTACTACTACTCCCAGGATTCGAACCATGGCTGCGTCTGCTAAAAATAAAACACTGTCCATCACAGTTGAGTGTGCTATGTAGATATTGCTGTGTATTTCTTGTCTGATTTCTGGCTATAATTCTCCTGTGGTTTTACATTCTGACCTTGTAATTACAGCACTCTTATACAGGATTTCCTAGATAGTTGTATTATGTAGTACAGTGTGGGTGACAGTGATGAGTAATACCTTATTATTCAGAGCAACTGCAACACTAACAATGCCATACAATACCAGAGTAAACAGTACCAGCACAGGATATCAGTCTTTTATTTCTAGGCCGGAAGATATGGGTCAATTTACTGGACATTCTGGACATATCTGTACAGTTGTGGGGCATGATTCTGTATACAGCCTACTACCACTCCCAGGATTCAAACCATGGCTGTGTGTGCAAAAAAAACAACAATTCACATCACAGTTGAGTGTGCTATTTGGATTTTGTTGTCTGTCTTTTCACTGTTTTCTAAGTCTCTCTCAGTAGTACTATATGACCTCTTGGGATTACAACAGTCATATACAGACATTCTTTCACATTTTATTTATCTAACACAGTGGCATTCGAAAGACATGCGTGAATGGGCATGCCTTTGTTGAAGTCTGGGCATCGGGCTGGCACCTCGGCACTGTAAAAATCTGCTTTCAATCATTAGCAGACTGGAGTTCCACTGGGGCGACCCCTGACTGGGAGAAGCTGAAAGAAGAGCAACAACAGTGTGGGTAACAGTGCTTAATACAACAGTAATATTAAGTGATTGCAACTCTGCATTACCATATGATACCAGAGTGAACACATGCAGTGCAGCAGTTAGACCTTTATTGTCGGGCTATTATGCTTTTATTTACATACAACCTATATGAGACTCTTCCTGCCCTATTCTGTGATGTATGCAGTACATGCCTTAAACAATACAGGTTTTATACAGGCAATTAACTTACTACTGCTTTTAGATTTATTTCCTATGACAGTACATGCAAGAGTATTACTAACCTGCCTTGCGTCGCAACAGCTGCAGTCTACAGGCATGGGCTTCCTGGTTTGCAGGCAGCTCACTTGCTGCTGTGAAAGACATAAGAGGAATATTTAGCCATACCTATCCATAATATACATGAACTGGCAATTATTAAACATATAGTGAACTGATACTTACACATAGCTGGGACATCCCCTGTCCTCCTAGCCTCTTGGATCCACTGATCCAAGAGATCCCCTTTTCTTCACTTCAGGTCAGCATAGTGATGCCTGACCTGCTCACCAGTTCAGGGTATGCCAGTGGCACTGGTGAGATCATGCGCGAGATGGTCCCAGGCTTCTGCCTGGTACTGGTCCTACAGCAGTCTCTGATCATGGTCTTTCACAAGGAGTCCTGCCATGACTCTGGACTCCTGGATGTCCCGTCACTGCACCTGAAAGTACACACCCTCTCCCATTCCAGACATAGTGCCTACAGGGGGAAGCTACAACCAGTTTTATTTATTTATTTTGTTTATTTAAATTTGTTGACCAGGAGTGTCCGACTGGACGTAGGTCCATTTTCAGCTCCACAAATATGAGATGTATTCCCGCCTGTTGGGTTTAAATAGGGCCAGTTTCCCACACTTTACTGTGGTTGGACAGTTTTGAAAATGCTAAGCTATAGGCAAACTTGCCTACCTACGGTTGGCATTGTTTAAAGGGGTATACCAATGGGCAGACTGAGTTAGCTGGCCTACACATTGCTTACACCTACAAAGCTGTGATGTGCAATGCTTAGCATTGCTTAATATTTATTTTGCATTATATTTGCATTTTGGCATTGATTTATTATTCAGTACATGTTATATATGTGTTTGGTATCCATAATTCATGTGCACATACACTGTATGGGGTCCTTTTGCTTATTAGAGGATTTCAACACTTTATTACAATGACACCTCACATCTGGGCTTAATGCAGTACTCCAGTTCACATATTTATGTTATGTAGTAGGTTATATAGTATAAAACTGTATATAGATTCCTTTCACATGTTCAGTTCGTATTTCCTATAGTGAGGATCTGTCTGGTGATACCACAATCTTATGTACTGCTGTGATGGCTTAGTGGTTGACTACAGTGTAAAGGGTCTTGGGTTCAAGATCTGCAAAGGCTGTTTATTTTGTTTCTGGCCACAACAGCGGCTGATGCATACAGAGTGATTAAGGCACTTTTAAGCAATTATAAGCGGGTTTGCGCAGGTTTGCATGAAGGTAAGCAATGCTAACCTCCGGTTAAATATGCTTACAGAGAGTTAGCTTCAATATTGCTTAACCTGTGTGCGCATTGCTTACCCCCATGCAAATGGGCTTAAACCTGCTTACTACTGCTTAAATATGCTTAGTCCCGCTTACTACTGCTTAAATATGCTTACTTTTGCTTACTACTGCATTCTCCCGCTTACCACGGCACTAATTTCAATAGTAATGTCTAATGGTTCTTGGGAAGGTGGTGGATTTGGAAACTCTATGGATTTATCATTCATTACAAATTTTACCTTCCATTTGTATCCCTGATTCCTGTGTACATATACTGTATGGGGTACTTGTGATTATCTGTGGACTTTACAACATTATGACAATGACACCTAACTTCAGCATTTAATGCAGTACTCCAGTTCACAAATATGTGTTATGTAGTTGGTTATGCAACAAAATAAATTGATCATAAAGTGATTTGACATAGAAAATGAAAAATAGGGGTGGGAGAGTGGCCTAATGGCTAAGGTGTTTGCCTTACAAACACAAGGTGCAAGGTTTGAGTCTCACAAGAGATAACTGGCTAGGCTTAAAACGGCTCGCAAGGGCAGTTAGCTTAGTACTAATCTATGAACCTATGAACCTACTGGAGTGGGACTCGAATCCGGAATGACTGCTTGTAAGGCAAATTCTCTGCACACTACACTATTGCTGTACTGCTTAATTGGCATATATCTTGCTTTTTATCCTCTTGTGCCATTTAAGCTGCATTAACCATAGCTAGTGATGGGCAAACCTGCACACCTACGGTTAAATTTAATCTGTTGTATAAAAAAGAACACTTCTTTATATTTAATGTTTTAACTGTTGCTCTTGTAAATTTGGGGGGATGTTGCTGGGGGTATGCGAACACCTATGAGCAGTCTCACACATTCTTATTCATACACTGCTGTTCTTCATTGCAGGGGCGTGTGTATTCTGAGAGCTCTGCTCTCAGACATACCCCCTACACTCATAGATGCTCCGTGTCCATTTAGGAGCTCAGGCAGCGTGCCTTCATTGATATGCATGTCTCGCTGCCGTCCTGCTCCTAAACAGCCAATTCTGTGTAGGACTAAGCTAGTCCTGCATGGAACAATAGTGAATCTGGGGGATTCTTTTTTACTAAAACTGGCTCTTTTATTTCTAGCTTTTTTAAAATATTAAAAGATACAAAACAGGGTTGTCCCTTGTCACCTTTATTATTTTCTAGGAATTGAACCTTTTACAAACTTTATTAGATCTAATAGCAGAATTCAGGGATTCTCGGTGGATAACATTTTTCTTGTAAAATTCAGTTATTAACAAGAAGTGTTGATATTGTAGCTTCACTTTATAATTTAACCAAGTCTACTAATTACTTTGAAAAAGCATCAGGTTTAATGTTTAACCCCGAGAAAACAGAAACTCTACTTATTAATATAAATATTAATAATTATTTAACAAATTATAAGAATTTGAATCAGTACAATTCACAAATTATTGTGGAATTATAATTTAATCTACAGTAAAAGACTCAATAGCAGTAAATTATAGAAATTTAATAGACACTTTTACTAAAATAATTATTCATTGGAACTTTTTATTTACAATGGAAGACAGACTATAATAAATATGATAATCCTACCAAACCACTTTTCTATCTACAATCAGTAATTATTCTCCTTCCTAAAATGTCTTTAAGAAGTTAAATTCTACTCTTCTTAATTTTCAGTGGTTCCCCAATAAACCAAGAATATCCTCTGCATGGCATGTTAAAAGTTGGGATGAAGGTAGATTAAGTTTTCTAAATGTTAAATTATATGCTAAATCCTTAATTCTCAATTTACTATCTGTATACTTATATTCATCTTACCGATCCACTTGGAAATCCATTCATGAAAGATTAATAAATGATAACAGCTGTGCATAGCATATTTCTCTAAATTTAGAATTAATTAATTCTACTGGATCTTGAAAGACTTATGTTTAAATGAAAAGAAAAAAATACTATTCCACTCCCTTTGCTTTTTACATAATTATAAATTGTAAACAATTTATGAATTCTAATTTTATAGTTAAAGATTTATTGTTTTTATTGTTCCCTATATCAAGTATTGTGGGTTTTTGGGAAGCTTTAATATAAACAAAATGCTAGACCTTAGAGATACAAATTTAATCTTATGGCATCAATTCTTACTTGGAAATAAATCACTTAATACAGATTATCATCTTGCAAAGCATTGTTTAGAAAATAATTTGTTAACTATACAATATAAAACATATGATAGTGATAAAATCAGAATCTCCATGGATTTTCAAACAAAACATATTCCAAAGACACTTGTTTTTTTCAGAATCAATAGTAACTCAAATAAGAATAAAAGCATATATATTAATCATTTAAAAAATTAATAAGAGAAGAGTTTCATTCCACGGATTCTTGGAATTGCTCAACTAAGATTAATGAAAAGGCCTTTTCCAATGAAGATAAATGCTTAATTCTTAAATCTGCAGGAAAATCTACATTTTCTCTTTATTGGAAAATATATACATGAAGATTCTTCACAGAGCTTTTTTAACTCCACATGAAGTAGCTTTAATATATAATCATCATCATCATCATCAGCCCCCTTTTTCCCATTTTTTCGACATGGGGTCAGGGTATCATGTTAACTGTTGCCAACTCTCTCGATTCAGTGCCACACTCCTGCCTTCTTCAACACTCATGCCTGTCTGTCGCAGATCTTCTTTCACACAATCTATCCACCTCTTTGCTGGACATCCTCGCTTCTTCTTACCATCTTCCTGCCTGTCCCAAATCTTCCTCACCAGATTGTCTTCTGCTTTTCTACACATGTGCCCAAACCACCGTAATCTGTTCTCTTTGATCTTTTCTGCAATTGGAGCTACTTTGGCTTCTGCTCTTATGTCCTCCTTTCTTCATCTGTCCCACAGTGTGCATCCTATCACCTTTCTCAGGCACTTAATTTCCATCACCTCTAGCTTCTTCAACTGTTCTGTCTTTACTGCCAAGGTTTCTGTACCATACAGTAGTACCAATTGTACCACTGTCTTCTATACCTTGCTTTTCAGCTTCTTTGGCATTCTTCTGTCATAGACTACACCGGATACTCTATGCCAGTTGACTGCAGCCCCTCTGATTCTAGCTTTGACCTCTTCATTTAGACTACCTTTCTCCTCAACTACTTCTCCCAGATACTTGAAGCTGTTTAACTGTTCCACTATCTTCCCTTCTATCTCTATTCTCAGCTTCCTCTGATTTCCTCAATTTGCTGCCATTACCACTGTCTTATCTGTGCTTAGTTTCATCCCATGTGCCTTCAGAATGCCTTCAGATTTGCATTCCATTCTCCTATCCTTTGCTGAATTTCTAGCTCAGAGTCTGCCTGTAATGCTACATCGTCTGCATACAGCAGCTTTGTTGATCTGTCCCCTCCAACCTGTTTGCTAATGTAGTCCATCACCAGTATGAACAGCAGTGGGCTCAGAGCTGAACCCTGATGTACACCCACACCCACCGGGAACCCCTTTGTGAGGCCGACCACTGTTCGTACTTGAGTCATTGGGTCCTTGTACAAAGCCTGCACTAATTCTACCAGTGCTTGTTGTGGACAGATCACTGTATCATTTCTAACTCCTTGATATTATTTAATGCACCATTTCTGGATTCCATTTCTAGGGTGCAAGTTCCTCTCCTTTGGTCTATTTTATCTGTAACAAGAAAAATAGTCACAAAGAATTGGAAATGTAAAACTACTCTTTCTTTGACTGAATTCATTAATTTAGCAAAACAAAATGTCTGTAAATAGAATTGTCAACTGCCAAAATGAGAACTTTGAATATTGTTCACCAGTTTAGATTCTGGTAAAAATTAAATGATTTACTTGATAAATTGCAATGATTTAGTTTTCTATGTTTGATGTTGTTGTGGATGTCTGCAAATAGTTATGTTTTTGTTCTATTTTTCCTTTAAATACTTTTGTACAATCTTTGTTTTAAAATTAATAAAAAGTTGTTTTAAAAAAGAAAATCTTTGGAGGGCTTGATTGAGGAACTTGTCTTTTAGTTAGCTCATCTCAAGTTGTTTAACTGTTTGAGCACATGAAAGGTACCTTGAAGCTTTGGAACCTGGATGGCTGTTATATCCTTAGCAGAATATAATCCATATTGCTTAGGCTACTACAGCAGTGATCAGTATGAACAACATCACAGTTTTTCTTCAGAAAAATAATTTAGTGATTTTTTTATTCCTTTGAAAGGAATTTAGCCGCTTAATCTTAAAGGAACACTAGCCAGGCATCATCTCCATGGAGCCTGCAGATGGAGCACACTTCAGCAGTGAGAAAGCTCTGAAGCTTTTTGGTGCTCTGACTGCCTACATAAGGAGCTTTGCTCACGATCCTGGTAGAGCATGTGGAAAGTTCCCTCAAGCTTTGAAAAGTTAGCCGGTTGGTCATATCAATGACATTATATAATCCAAACAGCTTAGGCTACTGTGACAGTGACCCAATGTTGAACATATTTCAAGGAAATTGAGAGGAATTAAAGGGCCTTCCTCATTAATATTCATATTATCCACAATCTGGTCTGCAAGATTTTTGAATGCACAGACGAAACTTGTTTATATCTTTTACCATGTTAGGAAGAACACTGCAGTAAAGATCTCTGTTCATTCAGCATTTATTTTTTTAATATGTTGCCAATAAAAATTATGGGATATGCATAAATAAAATATATCCATCCATTCAGCCATACACAACCCCTCTTCTGAGTTTTGCACATGAGGTTAGGGTGTCACTTCAACAGTAACAATCATCTAGAGCCAAGGTTTACACTGTTGAGCGGCTAGCCCTGCCATGGTAGTCCTTCTACCCCCCACACCCATGCACACACACACACCTATGAAAAATTTAGAGTGTCCAATCCACCTACTGTATGTCTTGGGTTGTGAGAGGAAGCTGGAGCACCCAGAGGAAACCCATGCAAACACAGGGAGGACATACAGACTCCATGCAGAAACACTTGAGCCAAAAATCAAACTGGAGAACCTCTTGCTGTGAGATGATAATGCTATCCACTGTGCTGTCCACATAAATTAAATAAATATTACAAGAAATGCAATACATGATTGCTTACCTATATTATCCCCACCAAAGTATGCAATACTAGTGTCTTGCTGGAAATGCATTACAAATTAAATACATATATTACAAAAATACCTCTTATTCCTTATCTAGAAATAATATATATTAAAATGAAATTAAAAAAAACACGTGCAGTGTGTCAGCAGACACATATATCTCTCTCAGAGATTCAGGCTTGTTTGCAGGATTGATGCTCATTTGTGCAATCACTAGTGTGTAAATGACCGGCTTTTCTACAGGAGGTTGAATTGCCATGGACTGAGAGTTTACCTGTGATGGTGGTGCAACTTCAAAATTGATATGTCTTTCTCTCTCTCTCTCTCTCTACATATATATATATATATATATATATATATATATATATATATGTATATATATATATATATATATATATATATATATATATATATATATATATATATGGGATCCTTGACTAAAGATGAAACATTCAAAAGAGCAAACTTTAGAAAATTGGACCCACATTGCTGAAAACAGGAAGCTTGAATGGTATAAGCTGTTAGTGTTTGGGATCACGATAAAGTGGAGATTGGGATTTTGACTCTTTCTGCACTGTTGTGCTATCTCAGAGTTTGTATATATAACTAAGAGGGTGTGTGTGTGGATGCAGGGGCTTGGTACCCCTGCAAAAAAAGCAGATTTAGTGATCCTGGATTAACGTTCAAGCTTCTGGGTTTTCTTCAACATGAGTTTGATTTTCTAACATTAGCTCTTTTGAGTGTTCAATTTTTAGTCAGGGACCCCTGTATAAATATATATATATGTTCAACAGTGATGACAGGAGTGCAGGGGGACTTCTCCCTGTGCATTCTTTTTTTTTTTCTGAATGCTGTTTGCATTCAGAAACTTTTGCTCATTTCTGAATGCAGTTTTGCGAAGTAAGCAAAATTAGTTGAACACTTGCTAGGGAGTTAATTCATACAGGAAACATTATGTAAGCAGATCTAGTTCTGTTCAAATATTATGCCTGCTTGCTCTCCTTTGTGTTTCATTTTTACGAACCACTGTTTGGGCAGCTGTCCTTCTGTTGAAAAGGTGAGGTCTTCCTTGTCTGGAATTCCTTTTTGAGAAGCCTGGTTTATTCTTTAGCAGGATATATTGTCTTCTGGCACACCCTTCTTTAGCTCTAGTGGGTACTTGTTTGATAATGGCTTCCCTACATCTTGTCAAGTTACAAATGGATGAGAAACCAGCTCTCAAAATTCAGCTCCCTGAAGTTGATAACCCTGATTTACATATGAAATCACTGCCAGAGGAGTCTATAAGCGTGTACCAGCAGTGGTCTCCTTCTTTTGTATGAACTTCCCTTTTCATCATTGTTTATGACTACAAAATTGTAAACTATAAGTTGGCAGGGTGAATAGGGTGCTTGCCTCATACATGAGAGGTGCAGAGAGAAGCTTACCCACCAGCAAAATACACTTTTCATTTTTAACAGAGTTGAGTTTCTGGTCAGTCGAGTCTGAATAGCTGGTTCCTCAACAAGTTGTAACTTAATGATTCTTCAGTGATACACTGTTATGGAACATACTACTGACAATGCCCCTTATACCAAACTACTGAATTGGCATTGAGAGTAGAAGACAAGAAACAGTATGGCTTGTAACTTGTCATCACATCCACTGCTCTTCACTCTTCTCTCTCTGCATATCCTTTGTAACACTCTGCTAAAATCAGAGAGAAGCAAAGTATAATGGAAGCTGTTTGCACTGTGATGTTAGGCAACCATCAAGTAGAGGAAATGATTTACATAACTTGTCAGTAGTGAGAGATGCCTATTAATTGTGTCCTACTGGAAAAGTAGGGTAAACTCACACAAATGGCATGAACAATTACAGCAAATAATTTCTTCTTGTCCAGCTTTTCAACAGCAACACTAGAAAACTGCAGATATTTTTAAAATCACATTTTGTTAAAATATATTTCAAATATATATAAAATATGTAAGACTTTTCATTGTGGTAGTTAAGAAAATAAGTGTAATATCTAGTTCTGAATATAACATCATGTACAGTAGGTGACAGAAAAAAATATACAAAAATATAACATTTACCATCTTAAAATATATCAAAATGCAAAGACCTGAAGTATGATTACTCAGAGAAGATCCTTGGCAGAAACTGTATATACTAAAATCAGAGCAGCAGTTCTATGGCACTTAATTTATATAAATATAGGAATCTAGGAAAAAATCATTATTATAATTAACACACATTATAGTTTGTAAAATTAATTGCAAGAAATGTGAATCTTGATCATTTCTTCATCAAGGAATGTGGGACTTGTAACTGAAGCAAATGATCTCTATGAAAGGATACACTGTGGGTTAAAACACTGAAAGAATCACGTCTACAACATCTGAAGTGTATATAATCTGTGATAAACAAGCACAATATGATATTAACTATATTATTCTTATAACAGTCAGCTTAATGAGTCTCTAGTGCTGTCAAATTGGGCAGGGAATGTGCAACATTCACATAATGCCTAGTGTGATGATAGTTCTTGATAAACCTATTATCTAGTCATTAATTTGCTGATTTATATCCCTTGCAGATTTGTGACACTTAATCCCACAAATTAGTACACTTATTTATAAATTATGGAATGCATTAGAAAATCCTGACAGGCCTTATCATACAATGTGCTTAAGATGACTGAGAACTCTCTACTTCTTAAACATTTTTATTCACAAAAATCTTCACCCATGCTGATATTAAACATATTAAGAGATATGTGCCTGTGGAAATATTATTTAGAGGTATGTCTAAGAGGCAATGATACCATTTACAATCTTGAATGTTAGAAATAATTCTACGTCTTTCTAAAGACAATCTGAGACTACAAGCATTTTTTTGTCAAAAAGTGACGTAAATAATTCTGCAAAAATTGTAAAAAAAATGAAAAAAAAAACCCACAGGCTTCAGGATAAAATCCACACTATCCCTAACAGTTGTTTTTGTCACATTTTATGCTGCAACTTGTATGAGTCACAAACTTTAACAGGCAGATCAACTGCCATGTGTAGCTGCTTTAAGAATCAAATTTTCCTTAAATGGAGTACTCACTAAGATTTGAAGGTAGTCAACTTCAAGACATCTAAAATCAGTGGAACACATATGTGTGTGTGTACACTATGCATACACACACACACACACACACATACACACACACACACACACACACACACACACACACACACACACACACACACACACTTAATAGGCTTACAGTCCAAGAGACCATTAAGGAGGCTAGCCCAATTGCCCCAAAGCACAGCATGGTTAAGTGACTTTCTCATAGTCACACAATAGGCAATGAAGACTGAGGAAATCACACCTGTACATTAGGAAGCAGCCTGTAAATCCTTGGCATTTACTGCCCAACAAAGAACAGCATGAGCCCAATAGCCACAAACTCACTTTCCATTCCAGCCAATAAAAGCAAAAGCTTGTGGCAACTTCAAGGTAAATAAAAACATTTTGTACCACTTCTTACATCTATTGCTTAATTAACTGTCAAATTTGCCAATTGTTTTAAAGGATTTTATACTCTATAACTCACACAATGTCAATAATTATGAGCAATTGCATATAAAAAATTACTTAACTAGTTTACTCTAGTTCTTGCAACATACTGTAACATTTTGTTAAAATGTTCCCATCCTTTAGGAGCCTTGGGTACAAAGTTTTGGGTAGTGTAATTGGGTGATGCTGATCAGTCAGTAGTGTGGTACCTTCATATATTTCTGTACCAGCATGCCTGAAGGTTTTACACCAGTGCACTTCAGGGCCTCATGTGTGGTGGCAAAATAAGATGCAGTAAGTTAGAGCAGGTGAAGAAAGAACAACAGACTTGGTGACTTAGAGCAGAGCTCGGGGGGCACAGGTGGTGAAGAATAGTCCTGGCTTGATGCACTAGACTGGAGGGATGGACCTTATTTATTTTAAACCTTCTTCCCTCTATATAACTTGCTCTGATTGCATTTTTGTCATACTTTCAGCATGCCAACTCTGATATCCTCGCTCTCTGTAATATATATATATATATATATATATATATATATATATATATATATATATATATATATATATATAGTGTTTTGTCCATCACTCTTTATATAATGTCAAGTATCTGTTGTGTTTATACCCTCAAGCCAACTCTGATATTCAGTTTGCATATAATATATGTACATATTGCATTCCGTCATTCACTCTCCCTGAGATTCACAAAAGCCGATTTTCCATGCAAGAACAGTGTAGGGGCTCCTGCACAGAAAATGGCCAATGAGCGATCCAGGAGAGTGCAGTGTTCACTGCACGAGCGGTCCTACACTGTTCTAACATGGATATCTGGTAAATATGCAAATCACTTCATTTGCTGGTGAAAAACATGCAAATGAGGTGATTTTTGTGATCCATCAAACTGCCAGGTCTCTGTGCTAGAACAGTATCAGTGCAGAAATGTATTCTGCTAGTAACCGAATACATTTTTACATCTGACAAACCGGAGGCATGACAGCTCATGTAAAAGCATGTATTATGTTTAATATACATGCCAATGGGCAAATATAAGGCCATTGGCATTAAAAACAGTTTATTTTTTTTTTTTAAATTAAACTATTTTTTGGGGCCGATCTCGACTGTTTAAGCTTAGGGCAGCGGCACACAAATGGGATCGTGCTGAAAATAAAAAAAAAAATGAGAAAAGTTAATTTTAAATGAATTCTGCATTTTGCCATTATAGTCAATGTCATGCAGAATGTAAACAATACCAGGGGCACTGGTTGTCAAGGGGAAAGGGTCCATTTAAGTGCAGTAACTAATGACCTACACACTGGGGTATGCAAATGAGGAAAGTTCTACAGAATCATAGATTTCTTCAAAGTGTCAGCCTGTAGTGCAGCAATACAACAGTGCAAGTCTAAGAGCTTAATGACTTCATAAAGGGGTGTGTCATGCTTTCTGTTAGCTCATTGGAGCTCTGTGGCCCATATTTCCCCTTAGCTAAGCACAGTTAAGGAAGGGGGTGTGCCAGATCTGTCTAAGCATTGTATACATTGCCTAAACGGGTGTGCACATCATGCACTGGGATGTAAAAAAAAAAAAAAAGAAAAAAGAGGAAATGGCAGCAATGTTTACATTTGAGCACTGGGTATGCGCGGCATGCCTCAGGGTTTAAATAGGGAGGAACTCGATAGGGAAGACAGCAGTAGGAAGGCAATCAAGGAGAAGTAGCATAGCTGGCAGGTGAAATGTATCAGAATCAGCCAATTACACAGGCAAGAGCCCGGCACACAACTATAAATTATGCAAACACCTTTCAGTCTGGTTTTCCCACAAACTCTACACCATCTGTGTACACAGACAGGGACATTTTACCTGACAAAACTAACAAAATTCTAGGGGTTGCTGTGGCTCTCATACATCAATATGTGCAAGAGGCTGAGGCTGGTGAGATGTGAATGCTGATGACCATCCCACAGTGAAGAGAAGGAGAAGAGTGTACAGACCCAGGGTAACCTACCAGGGGCTACATGAGCTGG
Organism: Protopterus annectens; assembly: GCF_019279795.1. NCBI lineage: Eukaryota > Metazoa > Chordata > Ceratodontiformes > Protopteridae > Protopterus > Protopterus annectens. Next base: position 790,557,577 of record NC_056727.1, read on the forward strand.
AGATAGTGGAGTGCTATAAGGTGGACAGGGTCATTCTATAGCAAATTGCTGAGCTGTGCCAGATCCAGCTCACACATAGATTCAACAGAGGAGAACCCATCCCAGTGGACACCAAGGTATGTGTAGGCTTAAGAATACTACCCACAGGTACCGTCCAAAGGTCAACTGGGGATATCATGGGGATCTCACAGGCATCAGCGTCCAGGGTACTCCACCAGTTCTGGGATGCCATGTCAGCACATGCCGGTGAGCAAATATATTTCCTCAACACCCGTGAGGTGTTGACCAGGAATAATCATCACTTCCACCAAATAGCAGAATACCCTGAGGTAGTGGGTGCTATAGACTGCATGCACATACACATCAAAGCACCACCCGGTGAGTGGGGTAGGGTCTAAATAAACCACAAGGGCTTCCCCTCCATCAACTGCCAGGTCATGTGCAATACCCAGGGCATTATCTTGAATGTGTATGCTGGCAGCCCTGGAAGTTATCACGACTCCCACATCTGGCATGTGACACAGCTGTACCAGTCATTTGTCAGTGGGGACATCCCATATGGCCACCTAGTGGGGGATGCTGGCTATGCACTGGAGCCATGGCTTATGACACCCCTCAGAAATGCACACACACCTGAACAAGAACTCCATAATGAGGTACACGCACAAACCAGAATCATAATAGAGCATATGATTGGGATGCTCAAGTCATGGTTCTTCTGCCTGTATGTATCCAGTGGAGCATTGAAGTACTCTCCAGCAACATGTACACAAATGCTCATAGTACGTGCCATGCTACACAATATCATCCTGCAGAAACAGCTGCAGCAGGAACAGCATGGGGCAAGGCCACACAGCCCACAACCATTGCCAAGGCCATCACAGGCACACAGTGACTTGGAGGAGGAACTACCTGAGCCTGCCCTTGTAGGCAGAAGGAGGCATGCCCAGTATGCCCAGGCCTTGACAAAGAGGCAACACACAGCATATACACTGACATGGTAGAGACACAGAGAATGACACCTCTCTCTGACTCACACATACAGTAAAAGGGATGCCAAAAATGACACTACCTGTGCTTTACCATGTATAGGTAGGGTACTATGTGCATCTGACATAGTCAGCCCTCCAGCACCATCCTCAATATTGGCCCAGCCACAAGGTAAGTCACCCTTCCTATCAATTACTGAATGGAGTAGTATGTTCTGATAGTTGTATCTATGGTATAGACATGAGCATGCAAGAGACTTGGGTGGCTGAATGGAATGGAAGCAGATAGTGGGCACCTATATAGACACCATGAAATCCATAACAAATACTGGTGTTAACATACTAGTCAGTACTAAACAAGGTGACAAATCCCACTGTAGTACATTGGTGGCCCAAATAACTGTGTGTGTCCATAGGACACACATATGCATATCAGTGAGGCTCACATACCTACTACCAGCCTCAGCCAACCGGACAGGTGTAGATGACCATAAAGGAAGGCTGGGCTAAGACCTCCAATTGATGGCAATGGTGAACAGCCCCCCTCCAGACCTACACAGACAGACTACAACAGGTCTGGCAGTTGTATGTTAGTTTTGAAGGGTAAGAACTCTGAAACTGAAATGTAGGTCAATAAAATGTAAGATCTGTACTCTACTGATATGCCTCCAGTCTGCATGATAGGTCAGAACAGAATATGAAATGGAAGCCAATAGAGTACCTGAAATACCACTACAGTCATAGCAAATGTTTAAAGTTGTCAGGTGTGCCCCCCACACACACAATCCTATGCAGAAATGCAGTAATATGTAAGTTTGATGAGTAATATCAGTAGAGCACAGATTACCTGAGCTGGCCCAATCTACAGGATAGATTGTTGCATGTGTACAATATGCAGGGGTGTGTGTGTTAGGTTGTTGTGTGTTCAATATTGTCTGTAAGTGTTCAGCATGTAGGCATGGAGGGTTGTGTCTTGGTGGCCTATGGGCAGTACTGTGGTGGACAGGGCCATGTTCTGACAACTGCAGTGCCAACCACAATGCTTCTCAGCAATACCCATGTCAGCAGTCGTCCATACTCACTGTCCAGATGTCAAAATCTGGCACCATCTGAAAGATGGACATGCCATGAATGTGGGCACATACATACACACAGTACACAGGTGGAAGTAACCTAGAAATAGTGCATAAAATGTAACTGTCAACTGCACACAACTTTGGAATTGTACTTGCAAGTTAGCATCACATTAGTTGTCAGTGTAGCATGGACTACTGATGTAGTCTGGCCAATCACTGGTAGACCTCAAAAGGCACAATTATGAAGTAATGTGAGACTGCCTATGTCCGTGCACAAGGCAGCATAAGGGGAATGTCCCAGGTATATCTGTGAGTCAACTGCAAGTAGCTTCCATACCACACATGCACTCAGCTCACCCCACTATCAGCCACATGTTTATCACAGGTCACATCCTTGCTATTGGGAATGAGTAAAGTATGACCCCACTTCTGTATGGGAATACCCACAGAATGCAGCATGCTGAAGAGATGTCCTGTGCAGGTATGTCCTTAGCTGTAAGCAGCACCCTGCCTGCATCCAGATCAATGGATCAACATGGACAGGAATTATTACCAATAACACCTTGCACACTTACCCTGTCACCCCAAGGGACTCCACTGGCTCACAGGTAATGTAGAAGGGAGAGAATGCACTCGCCTGATACAGATGGCTTGCATCACTACCAAATGGCCTACAGTCTTCTGTCAAAGGCCTGTGCCTCACCTGTAGTGACAATGTATGCTATCTCATGGGGTCCTAACTAACAACCTAACACAGTCAACAGAACACAAATGCAAGGCCATGTTGACAAAGTAGGTTGTTAGTTAGGAACCCATGAGATAGCATACATTGTCACTATGGGTGAGGCACAGGCCTTTGACAGAGGACTGTAGGCCATTTGGTAGTGATGCAAGCCATCTGTAGCAGGCGAGTGCATTCTCTCCCTCCTACATTCCCTGTGAGCCAGTGGAGTCCCCTGGGGTGACAGGGTAAGTGTGTGAGGTGTTATTGGTAATAATCCCTGTCCATATTGATCCATTGATCTGGATGCAGGCAGGGTGCTGCTTACAGCTAAGGACACACCTGTAGCATGCCCCCCATGTCCTACTGCGTGAACTGTGGACCAATCCATAAATACCACTGGGATGAATGGCCAACTATAGGGATACTTCTCAGATATCATTCGCATAATGTTAGGAAGAGGATAGAATAAGAGGGGGGGGGGTGTAGAAGCATGGACATCATGGAGTGTGTGAAGTCTGAAACTCTGATGTGTGCTCATACTACCCGTGCCTGCAAACCCAGGAATAGGTGGGTACAAACCTTCTCGTAAACCAGAATGTGAAGGGGAAGTAAGCAGCTATATAAGCCCTGCCTCTGGGTAATCTGGGTGAATCTGTACAGCTGAGAGGTATGGCCACAGCAGGATATGGCCATTCTATTAAGTTGATATATGTACAAGGAGATAGCCACCATACTACCAAAGTGCTGGACCATATACACAGACCCATCAGCAAGTGTCTGTAGGTACCCTTCCAGAATGCCAGGAGTGTGCAAGAATGTGTAGGCTGAGGACCACAATACTGGACTCAGCTTCATTCATCTTGTATTTCCCGGTAAATAACTGTGAGCAAATAATCTTATCTGTCTGTAGCTGATGACATAATACATCACAGTGTAAAACAGTACATATGTCTGAATATCTCTGCTAACACCAACCATGTAACACAAGCAGCACAGACAGCAACAGTTACATTATCCCCCTATCTTTCGCCCATTGTGACTTCATATTGTTAACCTTTCTACAGATATCCTGCAGAAACAGGTTGCTACCTGTAGGTGTAGAACACCAAAGCCTGGACTGAATTACAACCCTACCTGAAATGGATTCACACACTCAGCACAGAAGGTCACACTGGGCATGCTCCTACACTTAGAGAAATGAAACCCATGTCTGCCAACACAGTGGAGTATACATATCTGTTATTTGCAGATGTCTGTGCACACACACCAAATTGCACGCTATTTATGCCTCACACACACATTGGATAGGAATACTCACACATATCTAAAACCAACAGACTATAATATGTCAAGCATACACACACAGAAATGTGGGAAAGAGAAAGACAGCCAGTGACAGAGAGAATTCCATTATGAGGCCTGTCCCACCCACTACACATCCAATTGACCTATATCACATGATGAACTAATGTCAATCACTGTAGACATACCCTATGGTAGCCGTCAGCCCTATAGTGTCTGTGGTGCTTGTGATAACTGCATAACACAATAGTATAAATAGATCATCATGTAGCATTTGTAAATTCAGTCCTGTCAGATATGAAGTGTGTGAGTGAGTGTATTTCCAGAGGAATGATTTATGGCCCATTCATATACACCGCACTTTCCTTTGCCCATGTTAGCACTCCTGCTGATGTCAGTCACCTTGAAATAACCCTTTGGGCAAGTCTCAGCCCTATAAGCTCTGTGACACTCATGACAATTGCATAATACTGTAGTATAGCAAACTACTTAGGCAGGTGTTTTAATCCCAGACATGGCAACTGTTAAACTGTGCCTATGTATGTATGTGTGTTTGGAGATGAATGATTTTGAGGACATTTACACCCACTACACCTCCCATTGCCCTACTTTAGCACTCCTGCTGATGTCAGTCACCTTGAAATAACCCATTGGCCAAGTCTCGGCACATAAGCTCTGTGTCACTTGCGATAACTGCGTAATACTGTAGTGTAGCAAACTAGTTAGGTAGGAGTTCTAATCCCAAATATGGCAACTGTTAAACTGTGTGTGTGTGTGTGTGTGTGTGTGTGTGTGTGTGTGTGTGTGTGTGTGTTTGTTTGGAGATTAATGGTTTTGAGGCCAATCACACTCACTACACCTCCCATCGCCCTGCTTTAGCACTCCTGCGGATGTCAGTCACCTTGAAATAACCCATTGGCAAAAGCACAGCCCATAAGCTCTGTGGTGAGTGCAGTATCTGTGTAATACTATAGTGGTGAAAACTAGTTAGGTAGGAGTTTCAATCCTGATCCTGACATCTGTGAAAATGTGTGTGTTTGTGTGTGAGAGTGTGTGTCTTCATTGACACCTGATTTTTGTGGACATTCACATGAACTACACTTCCCGTACCCCTCCTTTAGCACTGCTGTTGATGCCACTCACCTTCAAAGATACCTTTGGACAGTTCTTTAGCATATAAGCTCTGCTTATGACAACTGCTTAATAGCATAGTGCAGTATACAAAGTAAGCAGGAGTTCTAATTCTGGTCCTGGCAACTGTGAAAATGTGTGTGTCTTTGATAACACTTGATTTTGTGGACATTCACATTTACTACACTTCCCTTACCCCTTCTTTAGCACTGCTGCTGATGTCTCTCACCTTCAAAGATACCTTTGGACAACTTTCAAACATGTAAGCTTCATGGTACTTGCGATAACAGCATAATGCCATACTGTAGCAAGCTAGTTAGGTAGGAATTCTAATCCTGGTCCTGGCAACTGTCAAATGTGTGTGTCTTTGTGGACACCTGCTTTTGTGGACATTCACACATACTACACTTCCCTTAGCCCTCCTTTAGCACTGCTGCTGATATCACTCACCTTCAAAGATACCTTTGGACAGCTGTCCAACATATAAGCTCTGTGGTTCTTGCAATAACTGCATAATACCATAGTGTACCAAGCTAGCTAAGTAGCAGTTCTAATCCTGCTCCTGGCAACTGTAAAAATGCATGTGTGTCTTTGTTGACACCTGAAGTTGTGGGCATTCACACTTACTACACTTCCTTTACCCCTCCCTTAGCACTGCTGCTGATGTCACTCACCTTCAAAGATACCTTTGGACAGCTCTCCCACATATAAGCTCTGTGGCACTTGTGATAACTGCGTAATGCCATAGTGAAGTTAGGTAGGAGTTCTAATCCTAGTACTGTCAAAATGTGTGTGTGTCTTTGTTAACACCTGATTTTGTTGACAATCACACTTACTACACTTCCCTTACCCCTCCTTTAGCACTGCTGCTGATGTCACTCATCTTCAAAGATACCTTTGAAGAACTCTTCAACGTGTAAGCTCTGTAGTGCTTGTGATAACTGTGTAATACCATAGTGTAGCAAATTAGCTAGGTAGGAATTCTAATACTGGTCCTGGCAACTATGAAAATGTGTGTGTTTGTGTGTGTGTCTTTGTTGACACCTGATTTTGTGGACATTTACACTTCCCATACCCCTCATTTTGCACTGCTGCTGATGTCACTCACCTTCAAAGATACCTTTGGACAGCTATCCAACATATAAGATCCATGGCACTTGCGGTAACTGTGAAAAACCCTAGTGTAGCAAAGTAGTTAGGTAGGAATTCTAATCCTGGTCCTGGCAACTGTGAAAATGTGTGTATTTGTGTGGGAATGTGTATGTGTGTGTGTGTGTGTGTGTGTGTGTGTGTGTGTGTGTGTGTGTGTGTGTGTGTGTCTGTGTTGACACCTGATTTTGTGGACATTCACACTTACTACACTTCCATTACCCCTCGTTTGGTGCTGATGTCATTCACTTCAAAGATACCTTTGGACAGCATTCCAATCTATAAGCTTTGTGGCACATGTGATAAATGCAGAACACTGTAATAGCAATACATGCCTAGGTAGGGGCTTGAAACTCAGTATTGGCAAGTGAGTGTGCCTCAGTGTCTTGTGTGGGTGGTAGTGTGATTGTGTAATAGCAGGATCCATTGCGGGGTGGGTTTTGCTACATTTTCATATTGAGGACCCATATGTCCCAATGTCCACATTACAAAGCCAACAGTTGCCAAACACCATAGAGGTTGTTGTAGTCAATCCACAGCCATAAATGTATATATAGGCAACCATTATAATACCTAGAGACCACTCTCAACCCACGGATCATACACAAACATGCTTGGCTCTTTCTCTCTTCCTTTCTTTCTTTGTCTCTGTCTCTCTCTCTCTCCTTTTCTGGTAGATGTGGAAAAATACATCTGTTTTACATAGGCAGCAGCTTGACATTTGTAGGTAATGCTCATGATCAGCTGATGGCCTGTACATGAATTGGAATCCCCCACTTGCTAACTGCATGTAGAACAGCTGTGGTACCATTCCTTTAGCTAATTGCATGGAAACACACTCCTATAACTAAGCACTGCATGTGGGTGTTGGCTCTTTTCCTTCACTGTGAGCAGGACTTCATGTGGGTGTCTGACAAACAGCATCACAGAGGGCAGTTGGAAATACCTCTTATGACAAACACTATGGAGAAAGGCCAACAAACTGGAGGGGGGTGTTCTAGACATGGGGACAGAATGTAAGCATTGCTGCTCTACATTTGAAGTAATGTTGGTTTAACAGGGTTTGTGTGAATATGGCTGTTCTGCATGATTTAAAGTCTGGCATGACAGTGTTATGTGGTTGAGAAAACTCTCACCTGTAGGGCTATCTGCAGACTGGCCAGAGTTTGGACTCTTAGATTTGGTATGTTACTCACACATTTTCTGTCTTTATAAATGCAGTAGCATATTCTGATGATTGTAATTAGTAAATGGTAACATCCATGTGTGCTACTGACTTCATATCCCTCAGAAGAGATATGTCACAACAAACCTTGTTACACCAGCAATGTTCTCAGTTTATAACAACAATATGTCAATATTGGCCCTGTGTTTGTGCCTCTGACCCCAAGTCTGTCACACTTTGTTCATATGTCATGCAATAAGAGGTGGATATGTACAGTATATCATTATTTACTGACATACTCCCTGATATCAAGCCAGTGATATATCAAACTGAAGACATGTAAGGTATAGGAGGCCTAATATTTGAGGACAAAACCTGGACATTCTGTTGTAGTCTGTGCAGTAGTGAGGTCTGTGTACTTAGGGGGATTGTTGACAGAGTGTCAGTATTGTGTAGCAGTGTATTGCGAATATGTTATTTGGCCTGTGTACAGACTGGGGTAGATGTCAGTGTTCTTAGTCCTGTTCTATCTGACGTTGCATGCTGCTCCAGTTTCTGATACCCTATCAGCCTATATGTTTGTAGGGCCAGACTGAGGCATGTGCCATACCACAATCAGGCATCAGACTACACTGGGAACTGAGTCAGTATATGTAGGTTAGTGTGTGAGTGGCAAACATAATGATGGCTTTTGTTCACACAGTCCATATACTGTACTATTACTTAGGCTTAACATTATGTGACTGTGTTGAGATTGGTTGTGGGTATGCATTTTCACACTGGTGTCTGTTACTCCATACTGTTACATGCCTGTAGTGCCTACTATATTTGCAATTACATGTGTATTCCCCATAGGTAAATTGGGTTAGTGTTGTGGCAGTCTCCCTGCAGTGTAGACAGTGCTTGGTGACATGCCAAGCAGCTCAGTGTATTTACCCTAGTGTGATGTTATGTCCAGATATTTGTCAGATACACTGTTGCCTGACCACCATATGTGTTGTGTATTTCTGACAAAGCAGTGGGATGCTGTGAAGATGTATGTCACTAACTAGTGAAAAGTATGTGGGCTTGGGACCTCTGCACCTCCAGTTAATATTTGTTAGGACAGACAGGAGGGTGTGAATGCATCAACTGTGTTAGCTTATCTACTTCAGTATTTGTGATATATCTCATTTTCATGGCTTTAAACACTCCCTTTGTCAGGCATGGTCCACATTTCTTATACTAAGGAGCTCTGTGTATACAACCTGACTGACCAGATTGTTTAAGACTCTCCTTGTTTATTGCTCATATTTCTTCTGTATTCCACGGTTCATTACTGCAATTTGTGTGGTACTTCACTATGATGATTTTATGATGTCTGTCAATAACTGATGGTGTACATGTCAATTTCAGGAGAGCCTTCCTTCACAACATGTATGTTGACACAACTCCTGTTTCTGTAGCAACATTCTACATTTATAACTGCAATGCATTCATTATGTTCCCTTGCACTAAGAGGTTGAGAGTTATGGTGCTGAAGTATGACTCCACTACAAGTCATCGGCATATGTTATATATATATATATATATATATATATATATATATATATATATATATATATATATATATATACATATATATACACACACACACACACACACACACACATATATATATATATATATATATATATATATATATATATATATATATATATGTATGTGTATGTATACACACACATATATATATATATATATATATATATATATATATATATATATATATATATATATATATATATATATATATATATATATATATATATATATATATATATATATATATATATATATGTATATCCTTTTATGTGTAAACATGAGTGTTGTACATACCTACACAGATGTATCCCACCATATTTATCTGATATGTGTATATTTAAATATAAGAACATGACTGATTCAACACTATTTTCACTTACAAGTACTAAACAATTGTAGTTGGCAAAGCAGTTGTTCACTACTATTCAGTATGTGTACTGAATTATATATTTGAAAAAGCAACAAACATCTTCAAACCTCAGATGGCTTAGTGATTAAGTGCTGTGACTATAGTGTACAGGATCCTGAGCTCAAGACCACCATGGGCTATTTATTTTGTTGATGGGCAGAACAAGGGCTGATGGAGACAGGGTGATTAAGGTGCTTTAAAGTGGCTTTAAGCAGGTTTGCATGGATTTGCGTGAAGCTAAGTGCTGCTAATGTCCGTTTAAACAAATACTTGCTTACACGCTGTAGGCTTCACTTACCAGTGCACAAGTCCTATTAGCATTTATATGTAAGCAATGCTTACACCTGCTATGCATAGCCCAGCCCTGGTAACCAGTGATCACATTCCAGTCTGATCAACTAGCAGGGTAATGACATCTTTAATAACTGTATTTAATTCCATTTACATAACATGCTTCTATGTGCTGTCTATACAGTAGCAAGGGGTGTGAGTAAACTGTATGGGACACTTGAGTATACATGGGTAGTACTACAATCCTTTCTCTGTGTATGTGTTTCATACTTGGGTAGTATCCCAGGTTATATGCAGTCACACTTGCATGTATTGTATCATTACGTTACTACTTTTAACAGTGCTTTTTCAAGTAAGAGTAAATTGCAGATTGTAGTACTGGAACCATTCACCCCTGCATGCAAAGCTGGACTCTGAGTACTAACTATCATGTTCTTGGTGTTTGAGCTGCATGTTTTTATCTATCTTCTAGTGGATATTGATCTGCTATGTTGATAGTAAATGTAGACTACCATGTTTTTAGGACAAGTCATTGAGGACTGCTGTAATGTAGTAATGGCATACCTATCAGTTTCAGACGTCTATGTCAAAACATTCATCATAATGCATAACCTGTTGCCTATCTACTTTCTGTCTGTCCTCTGTATAGATGTGCAGATGTCAGGTATTCATCTTGGCTGCCTACAGGCAATCTCTGATTCACTGACACTGACATGTCTGCCCAGCTGTGTTATGAATGCCACAGCTAGGAAACTCCAGTTTGTATGCACCACATACCATAGATACCTCAACCAGACTACCACAGTCAATAGAACATGTTTGTGTACAGGTCCCTAACTCAGACACTGGCCATGTTATGCAATATATGTTGCATACATGTCAATTGGAGCACCTCACTGGCCCTCTTTAAGAGAAAACAGGATGAGTGGATGTTGAATATAACTGTCTCCCTGGAGACCACTCAAGTGGCATCAGTTGATAGATGGCCTGCTGACAAATATCAGGTGCCATGATACCAACATATGCACATGCCCTACACTTCTCATCTCTCGGTGGACATTAGCCTGGTATGCACCTAGGAACCCCTGCACCTATGAACTTCACTACTGACAAATGTGTCTGTGTGCATTACTGGGTATAACAGTGTTTGTGTGTTAGTAAACTTGTACTTGGAAATACTCTGAGGGCCTTTTCATCCAATACACCCCCCATTGCTATACTTAGAAAGGGCTGCTGCTATAATTCACATTAAATGTACATTGTGACGCTCTTCACCCTATGTGCTACATGGAGCTTGCAGTACCAGCATAACACTGTTCTGCAAATGGGTAGATAGGCATGGGTTACCCTTTGAGTATTGGCAAATGTTAGTATGTGTGTGTGTATGTGTGTGCAATTGTCTGTGAGTGTGCACATTTGAAGGAGACAGCATTCCAAGGCCACATCCTCCAAATACACTAAACCTTGCCATACATTATAAGGGATGGTGATGTTGCTGACATTAGGCGAGCCATGACAAAACCCTCCTCCTACTATCCCTGTGGTCTGTGCAATAAATGCATATCCCTGTAGTAGCAATAATTAGATAGCCAACAGTTTGTATTGCAGTCCTGGTCAATGTGTGATTGTGGGTATGTCAGAGTATTATCATGGGTTTCAGTGAGTACAATATCCGATATGGGGTTTTGGTGCTGGGTATATTGTCTTTACGCCATGGTACCCCCAGTACATGTCCCAAGGTCCACTGTATGAGGACCACTGTCACCATCAACCATACAGGTAACTGATGATATTCATCTGCCCAATGATGCATGTGCTGTGTTCAAAAACTTTGTAACAGTATGGACTCACTAGCAAGGTAGTTAGCACTGCTAAACCCAAGTCTGTCAAATGTGTCTATGACTGTATGTGTTTGTCAATGTGTATATGACAGTATATTATACTATGTATTGTCCATTAACACCCAGTACATCCCCCATTACCATAGTGTACAAGGCCTGGTGATGTTCACTTTACAGGAAGCTTGGGACACAACTCACCCTACAAGCTCTGTTGTGTGCGCAATTAAGGCCAAACACATTAGTAGCAATAAGTACCAATGTAGGGCTTCTAATCTCAGTGTTGCCAAGTAAGTGTGGGTGTATGTGAATGGATCTACTTCAGTTTGCAGAAAATATATTTCCCAGGAGATCATTTGTCTCAGAACTAACTGGCAAAAGGTAACATTGCAAAGCAATCATCTTGTGGAAAATCATTCCATCAAAACTAGTAGTGGATGTGTAAATGCTCTTTTCCCCACTGTACAGCGATAATGGAGTTGATATACATAGTTGGGTGTGGTTGTTGTGGGCACAGCCACCCACATTGGGGGTATTGTGTGCATCCCTCCACTTAGTGCGTTGTTATACTGTCCAGTTTATGTTAAGAGGTTAAGTAGTTGTTAATCATACTATGTGTGGTTCTACGTCACCCCACACTCTCCAATGTGGGGGGCTGTTCCCCCCACACCAGCACAATTATGTATACCAACTCCAGGATTGCAGTACACTGGGGAAAAGGACATATAGCCTGCCAGTACCATTTCCAATTAAATTAAATTTGGTGGACTGATTATTTACTGATGTGATGTTTTGGCAATTTCGTCTTGGTGGAATTACGATTGCCAACATGAGTTCTCTCTACAATGAAGTACATCCATGTGAACAGTATTCTCTGTGTATTGTGTCACCACAAAAGCCTATGTGTGTGTGTTATTCACAAATATTTGGTGTGTGCCACCCAGTACACTTACCATTGTCCACTGTAGAAGAGCTGCTTACATCAGTTACTATGCACTCACCTGTACACATCCCTCAGACCTATCAGCCATGTGGCACATGTAGTAACTGTTATTATAGACCTATCATTTGTGTTAAGCTGTACCCAGGATATAACACAGTCAATGTATTACCACAGTGCCACACCCCTTGTAGGAAAGGACATCAGACTAAACTCCTCCTGACACACAGACACTTTGAACACAAACATAATCCATTGTGGAAACCACATTCCATCAGTGTTAACAACAGCATTAATGCATCATGGCTGGACAGCTACACACCCTGATGTGTAAGCATGAAACATTCCAGCTGACAGCACTTTAAACAGAATTACATTGCTAAACTGTCGTACATACACCCTGTGCATCAGAACCATATTAGCACGTCCATGCATCGATGGGTATGGATAACAGAAATGTGGCACAGGTATCATCATATGCACAGGGCGTGGTGTGGGTATGCCAGAGGCCTAAGCTGAGCCATTTGGTTGACATCATGTGTGTGGTTTAGGGGGTTGTTCATTAAATGGGCTGTGCAGACATTGTGTGTGTAAGTATGGATTTGCCCTAGCTGTGATGCTGATGTGTGTATGGATTCACATAGTTCTGCCATATGGCTGCCCTATACAGGTGTATGTTGAAGAGCTATGTACCATACAAGGCAGGGTGTAGACTTCACTGTGTCCGGCCATGGACACGGGAACTGCACCTGCCAGGGGTTGCACGAACACCATCAGACAGAAGCCAAATTATGGTACTCTCCCCTGATGATGGCATTTGTTCGCTGGATCTGCATCTCTGTTGGGACCAGCCAGGACCATGTGCATGTGGCCTGCTGCATTGTGGTGTGGACAGCACCCACCTGTAGTGCTGGTGCTGGTACTGCCACTACAGGAGCAGGAGTGAGATGCTGCACATCCATGTAGACCTCCACCTGCTGATGTTACTGATCTATGTCTACATGGCCGATGCCCTACTCCCTCCACATGGTCTACCCCAGACACCACATGGTTGAGGATTCCCACCATCTCACCCAACCATCTATCCATGACCCCTGCAAAATAATGGTGGACATCTGCATGATCATGGATTTAGTCATGTACAGCAGGAAGACTAGCCCTTTGGAGCATCAGACCATCTCTAGTGTAACATTCTGTACATGCCTGTGCCTCCATGATGGGCCAAAACATGCATCTGATGACATTTTCTGAGGCACTTCTGCCAGAGGCATGATGGCCAGCAGCTCTCCTACGAACACCCTTTGCATCTGCCTGTGTGTGACCCTGCCAGTCATCTGGCTATTGCTGCTGTGTACAGACACACTTGCCATAGTCACCACATGTTCCTGTCCCATTACACCACCCATAAACTGTCCCTCATTTATGGCCACTGGTGATGAGCTATGTGTGGTCATTGTGACTGTGTGCAGGGATGGGTGGATAAAAGTGGGATGCCAACCAATGACACAGATGCAGCCCCTGACAACCCTGCCTGTGCATCACTATGCCTATCATTATTGTCAGAGTCTGTATGGACACTAACATCAGTTTGCCTGCAAGAGTGACCCTGACCCACCTCGCCGCTTGTGAGGGGCATACAAGACATGTACATTAAGACCTGTGCATTATGGTTTATTTCAACACACACACACACACACACACACACACACACACACACACACACACACACACACACACACACACATACACAGACATGCACACACACACTTACAGGTGATGTGGCACAAATATATTACACAGACTTCTCTTTACCCAACAGTTGACCTGCATGACATATGGCACTCAACAGCATGCACTGCAGACATTCATAATCCTCGATACCAACTATACATCTCTGTGATGCATGAGTTGTGTTAGTAGGTGATGCCCCTTCCCCTGGAACACACTGCACCCATGTACACATTATTGCTATGGATCTGTACAGCACACTGGCATGTACTTTGCACCATACCTCACAAGTGTACCGACCATTGCTGAATGTGTAGATGTCTGGCAGTTATGTTTGCTCTGTTGCTCACAGCCCCTATGTGTTTGTCTGACACATAACTGGGATGATATGAGGTCTGATGTAAATAATTAATGCCTGACCTTTGATTTGCAGATCTCATCATCAGCAGTGCATGTATGTGCAATAAAATACAATTACACCCACAACCTTCTAACCGTCATGTGAAACCCCTGTTGACATGCCAGCCTCTTCTATGATATGCAATGGGGCCACAATACTGCATCTGATAACATTACACACACACCTGATATGTGACACATGACCTGTACAATCCAATGCAGTATCAAACAAATGTGTTAGTCATGGAGATGCTGAATGAGATGCACACAATATTTGGGTTGCATAAATGTGCACACCCTTAAAACAATGGTCCGTTGAAGCACCTGTTAAGTGACCTACAGCAGTCACTATTCCTGGAAGGAGTATACAAGCATGGTCCATCTTTACTTGGCATTATTTGGGCTGTCTGCCCTACAAAGTTCCCCCAACTCTGGAAGATTCAAGGTCAGCTCATGTGCACAGCCCTTGGAGGTCACACAGTAGCTTCACTATTGCTGTAGAGTCTGGGTTATGTCTTACACAATTCATAACCTTGACTGTGTTCAGATATAGCCATTCTTAGCTAGATTTGGATGTATGCCTCAGTTCACGTTTGCGTTTGAAGCTGACACCCCTCCCCATCCTCAGCCTTACTGCAGATGTCTGACAACTATGGGCCACATGACTATTATTTTGCAGTGTTCCAATTCCACTCACCATGTCTACCAGCCTAGTTGCAGCTAATGAACAGCAACCCTAAAGGTGTACACTGGCACCAGTAAGCTAAAAGTTGGGGATGGTGGCCTTGAGGTGGAGTGAGGTATTGCTTGTGCACCACACATATTCTTATGCATATTGTCTGTACGTTTGATCCTTGGTCTCATGACAACATTACACATTGCAACACATGCCTTTGGGAGACTTGATGTTATGCTTATGCTACCTGTACAGATCCCTGGATGGTGTTTCATGTGGGACATATCTACCATCTGATTACCCTAACCCATAGGCCAAATTTATGCAGAATCCTGCCAATTGTCTACACAGGTCCTACACAGGCACTACTTGCTAGACATTCCTGCACCTCCATCAGTGTTGCTGCATGTCTCTGGGAAGCCTCCATGACCTGTTTGCAACATGTTTCTCTTTTGGATGGGCATCAGTTTATTTTCTACATCACTGTTGTCCCATATTTAATTCACCTCTAGATCACTGTCTGCACTATTTGCCATGGTATATGCAAAGGTGAGGTGAGGTTACCTTTCCCACTCCTGACTGCTACTTTTCAGATATGGGATCCATTTCATGCTTTGTAAGATGTGTGCAAGCCATGGCTGCCTCTGTTGTAGGCGACTGGGAAAATGTCATGGACATACATCTTGGACAGCAGACCATTACTTGGTGTGACATTAAGGCCATGTACTCGATGGCAGTTGTGTACTCAAGAAGAGTGAATGTTGTCAGTATATGGCAAGCTGCCTCCACAATATGTCATTTGGAGTGTGTGCACACATATGCTTCCAGTGTTTTGTAAGGTTTGTATACCCCATATTTGTTGTCTTAACATGGGATTCTATATTACACATTTATTGATCATGTCAGGATCAAATTACAGGTTGTAAAAGGTGTGGAATGTGTTATTGTGGTCTGCCATTGTATATTTTAGGAACAATTGCCATTGTAATAGTGGTGTATACACTGTTGTATCCACTGTATAAGGGTAATGTTTCATATATCTCCCTACTATCGGCCATTTGTCCCACCATTTTGTTTATCACTGTCCACACATCTTGCATTGCTAGGTTTTGAGGTATACTGCAGGAATCTTACATACCCTGCAGCTATGCCACCATGGTGACCACTGTGATGCAGTGTAGTTAACACCAACAAAAATGAACATGTACAGCATGCATTATGTGTAAGTGTGTTAAATGTGTGCATGACAAATAGCATGGCCTTAACATGGCCGGTGTATTAGCAAACCTGAACAAAACAATACCATACTCACCAGCTACAGGCTGCTATCCCAGTTGTGTACCAGAGGGGTCTAAATAGTTGTGGGAGAGAAGTAATGTCAGTAGGCACACCTGTGGCATTGGTACTGGGTGGAAGCAGCATTTCAGCACATCAGCAGTACAAACCACAATACTAAGGATTATGCACATCTGTGCATTACTACACTCCATCAACATACTATCTTATCTAACATATGCATATAGATACTTTACAGATAAAGATGGATAAGCAACTGTGTTCTAGTGATTTGCACTGGGGCCTTACCTGCATGCTCCTCATCCATTGTGTGGGTGGCACCCAGCTCCACAATGCTGTTTTCCATTTCATGGCTTGTCCGGTGGGCAGGTGCCCCAAGGCTGGTGAGTAGCTTCTTTGCATGTTTCAGTGGGGGCTGGATGGCATGACCCCCACCTGTGGCTAGCCATTCCCTCTCAATGGCAGTAGCCCACTGATGGGCAGGACGGATGAGGTCAATGCAACTATGCCGTACCCGCTCATTATTTCAGCTGTACAGGCCAACATCATTTACCCTGTGGATGAGGACATTCCACAGGGTGGTCCTCTCCTGCAGATCCTGGGCTCTGTGGCTGACTAATATGTTGTAATTCTGTATGACATATAGTATTATGGTGTCATTCGCTATGTTGGTGAATGCTGGCACTCATGGATGTTGCATATTACCTGGAAGACATAAACAGGAAATAAGGTCACAGGACCTCATATGGTTGTCCACTTGCACATCAACAGTGGATATCTCTTGCAGATAATCCAGAGTGTACCATAACACTGTAAGCTATCATGGCTTTGGCATCCTGCATTACAATCCTGGCCCTGACCTGTCTAGTTCCCCCAATGTTGGACACTTAATTGCATAATCTTCTATTCTCATTTCATTTCTGTGTAGATGGATGACAGTGGCCATCTGCCATGTGGATGGTGGCAAGTCTGTGTTTGACTGTAGTGTGTGATGGAGCTGTGACCACATGCCTGAGCTCATGTAGGAGGCAGACTGTGATGTTCCCATGCTCCATGGAGACTTTTTGTTGTTGCCATCAGTAGGCATTATGATGCTCACCATTGCTGAGGGCAGGAATGTGGTTGATGAGCATATCCCCCTGTATAAATGTTGTGGACAGGGTGGCACTGTTCCTACCTAACCTGTCTGATGCAGGTTGCCTGGATCCATGGCATGTGTGTATGAGGTGTGCTTTACCCACAGTACAGATTGGTGCTGTGGATATGTCTGATTTATAGTCATAATCAGCTTTACAGGAAGTCACCTGTGAACCTACATGCTTGCTCTGATAGAGGTATACTTGCTTCCAAGTTTTGGTCTGGACCTATGTGTCCCTGTATAGCCATTATAGCAACATATTATGTGCTTTGTGTATTGCTGCTGTCCACCAAGGGGGATTACTCTATCATTGGTGGAGGCTAGCTGTAAAGGTCAGGTACTGCTGATTCCATATGGCTACAGTGGATATAAAGTGTACACTCCCTTGTTACAATTCATAGTATTTGTGCAATTGAAACATGACCCCACAAATGCTTATTTCAACACAATGCCCACCTGTAATCTGACCTATAGCCTGGTCATTTCAATTGAAAACATAGCAATCTGTTCTGAGAAAACATATGTGAAATAATACTCATTACAGTAAGACAGTTGAATATGTGTGCACACCCTTAAAATGATATGTTGTGTAAACACCTGCTGAAATAATTAAATCATCCATTTGTCTTGGTTTATACTCTCAACATCATGACACATCTCCACTTGGCAATAGTTGCTCACCTTCCTTTAAACAAATTTGTATCTTTTTCAATAGAATTGTACAGGTTATAGGTCACATTTGAGGTGAGAAACATTTTGAAATGATATTCTGTGGTCTCATTGTCATATAGCACACAAACATGGCATTCCAACAGGGGTGTGTACACTTTGGATATCCAGTGTATACGAAAATCCAGTGTATATAAAAAAAAAAAAAAAAAAAAAATGTATCTGCTTTTACTGTATTTGTGTTTCTTCCTACTTTATTTTGCTTTTGCGTCATCTTAATAGTACTCAATTGTATTTATTACTGCTTGGTGTGACTCATTTTAAGCCTTTTAGTTTAAGCACTTGGGCTTCAAACCAGTTGTTTTACATTAGGAAGGTTTGTGGCCTGCACTGTGGTGGCAGGACAGGTAGTTTACATCCTTCTAAGTTGGGAACTGCTGATTGAGGGCTCAGTGTCTGTTATTATAAAAGTGTATTAGTTCTGGTTTAAGCACTTGGGCTTCAGGCCAGATATTTTACATTAAGAAGGTTCGTGGTCTGCACTCTTGTGGGAGGAGAGGCTGGACTCTGCCCTTCTGAGCTGGGAATTTCTGGTTAAAGGCTTATAGTGCCTGCATATATGAACTGTCCCACTCACCAGACTGAACAAGGAAAAGGTCACTGTGAGCTGCCTGTTGGGTGCTAGGATCCGCCACATAACACAAGCACTCAGGTCACTCCAAGGCAAGTACAAATATGACTCGGTCATTGTCCATGCTGGTGTGAATGACCTGAGACGTACCTCCATGGACTACATGAAAAGAGACATAGAGGAGCTCTCTGAGCATGTAGCCGAGGCCATTATGACCCTGACCTTGAGTAGCATCTTACCCTCACCAAGAATGATGCCACAATATGAAGACAAGATGATCAATTTCAACAACTGGCTTAAGTATTGGTGTCATTCAAAGGGGATCCAATGCCTGTCAGCCTGGGATGACATGCTCGACAAGCCACGATGCTTCGCTAGGGACGGCTTGCACCTGTCACCCCTGGGCTTTTGGATATTGGCAAAAGCTCTTGCTACCCCCATAGTGCCTTTTTTAGGCAAGGCTCAAAAGACAAACCCACCTCCATAGGTATCACAAGGGATAAGAAACTAAGAGTAATGCTACTCAACGCCAGAAGTCTAAACCTCAAGATGCACACACTCGAAACTCTCCTTAGCATGGAGAACATCAATATCTGTGCAGTAACAGACACCTGGTTCAAGGCTCCCGAGAGCACCCTAGCACTACCAGGCTATACCTCATACCATGCTTTTCGGCCCCAAAACTTAGACTGAACCACAAAAGGAGGGGAAGTATCAATATTTGTCAAAGATACCCACACCTCCAGGTTGGTGGCACAGCACAAAGCATCAGAGACTATCCATGTGCAACTAACAGTGGGTAAAACTGCCTTTTAGTTTATAGCCTGCTACAGACCACCCTCCCAAACCCAGGAACCCCACTCGGCCTTCCTGAGAACACTGGAAAATATGAAGGTCTCTCCAAAACACCATTATATTGGGCGACTTCAACTACCCAAACATAGACTGGGAGCATTACTCTAGCTCCAACACCCTAGCCAAAAGGTTCCTAGAATTTATAAACTCAAACGCTATGGAACAACTTGTTACCACTCCCACAAGAGGGGAAAACATACTGGACCTGATCATCACTGACATGGGGACTCCATGCTCCAGACCAGAAGTGTATCCCTCACTGGTAAGATCAGACCATAAACTAATCTCACTGGATATTCACATCCCGACCTCACCCCCTGCCCAGAAAACCACAGTGAAAAACTTCTCTAAAGCAAATTTCACACTCCTCAAAACCGAGGTGGAATCCTTCAAAGCCCCCGAGCCTGTGGAAAATACGGCCCAGACCGCAGAATCCTTTATAAACACATTCTATGAACACCTTCAGGAATGCATAGATCATGCAATCCCAAATAAAACCAAGACCCAATCCTCCAAAGGTAGACGTCCTGTCTGGTGGACCCCAGCCATAAACAAACTATACAATAGAAGGAGGAAGCTACTACATGATAGAGAAAAATCCCAAAAAGGGAAGGCATCTCTGATCAGTATTAGCAAAAAACTATGGGCACTCATAAAATCGTCTAAGGCCAGCTTCGAGAAAAAAATTGCACAGGACACTAAGGATAATTAGAAGGCTTTCTTTAGTTATGTTAGGAACCTGGGTGGGAATTCCCAGATATGCTCAGAATTACTCCAAAATGACAAAAAATACATCGAACCCACAGACATTGCCAACATCCTAGCTGACAGGTTCAGCGCAAACTTCTCCCCGCCCTCCCCACCAAAAGGGTAAATATTTATCCCAGCAGAGTGCTGCCCCCCTGACATCTCAGATGCTCAGGTAAGAGCCGCCCTCTCCAAAGCAGAAAACACAGCATCAGTGGGACCAGACGGTGTCCCGGGCTGCGTCCTACATGAACTCCAAGAAGAGCTAAACCCAAACATAAAACTACTGTTCAATCTCAGCCTTACTACAGGATATGTACCCAAAGAGTGGTGTACAGCAACAGTGGTCCCTCTCCACAAAGGTCGTGCCTCAACAGATCCTGGAAACTATCGCCCCATAAGCCTGACTAGCTTGGTCTGCAAAGCTATGGAAAGGATCATCATGGACTTCATAAATAAAGATATTGGGGACCTACAGCCACTGGATCCTACCCAGTTCGGCTTTGTTAAGGGCAGATCCTGCCTCTTAAACCTGGTTGATTTCTTTGAAACAGTCACCAAGGCCATTGATGAGGGGAAGATGGTCCACACAGCCTACCTGGACCTTGCAAAAGCCTTCGAAACAATACCCCACTCGGGCATTATAGATAAGCTCACCAGCTTAAATATAAACCCCTATGTCACTAGATGGGTTGCAAACTGGCTCAAGGACAGAACCCACATGGTTAGAATTGCTTGGAACCATGTCAGACTCCAAACCAGTTACAAGTGGTGTCCCACAATACTCAGTCTTGGGACCTCTCTTGTTCGGTATATATTTCTCTGAGGTACAGGCCAACACGGAAGGACTGTGGCTGACCAAGTTTGCAGATGACTGCAAACTGGGCGCCATAATCGACTCTCGAGCCGACACAAGCATCATCCAAAAGGGCCTCATAGAAACAGACAACTGTTGCCAGAGCCATGGCCTCAAGCTAAACGCCAAAAAGTGTATAGTCATCCCCTTTGGCAAAAACAAAGTGCCCACAAATTACCACATAGGTGGTAATCCATTAAGTACAGAAGAAGTAATTAGGGACTTGGGGACCCAAGTTAGCAATCTCTCATTTGACAACCACGTGGCCAAAGTGGTTAGAGAAACATTTTATATAGCCCACCTAATCATGAAGGGATTCACATCTAGATCAGGGGAGGTCATCGTGCCTCTTTACTCATCCCTCATCAGGACCGTAATTGAGTACAATGCCCCTTTTGGGATGTGCCTTACCAGACACCTGCAGCAACTGGAAAGACCCCAAAATTACCTCACCAAGAGGATCAAATGGCTCAAACAGATGCCATATGCTGCCCGGTTAAAGAAACTCCAGCTCTACTCAGTGGCATACCGCCTGCTCAGAGGCGATCTGTGCCTGACGTATAAAGCCATATCCAACCCGGAATTAATGGACATGCTGCACCTCAGAAAATCCAAATCCCATCGAGCTCTGCTCGAGACTTGAACCTCTGCACTGAAATAAATAGGACATGCTGGAGGGGCAGATTCATAACCCAGAGGCTCCCTTCACTCTGGAATAAAATCCCAGTCCAGGTTAGGCAGAGTCCCTCATTGACTCTCTTCAAGAGGAATCTTGATGAGTGGATGGGAGATCGTAGGTTTACCCTGGGTATCACTTCTATGTCACTGTTAGACAGAGGCACAGTATACTAACCTCAAAAAAGGGCATAGCAAAATTAATTTAAAATGGGTGGCGAAAGCTAAACACACTCTGACTAGGCTTATAAATGCCCTAGGGCAGATAGCCTTGTATGAACCTATGAACCTATATGGGTGTTGATATACTGTTAGTGGTAGGCATGGACAGTGACTCATAACACAGTTGTACATTTTTCTGATTACTACCTGATTATCATGAATGCTGTGGTACCCATATCAGTGTCATAACAATTTATTTATTTTACATTTGTTAACTGGGAAAGTCCGACTGCATACAGGTCCATTTTCAGTGGAGGCCCAGGGAGAAAAGCTCCAAATGTACAAAAATGAGTGTAAGTACAGTGAAATTATTACAGTGAGTTATCACAAAACTGAGATTTGTTTAATGATATGTACACACAGGTACATGTTTTTTCTCAAATACACACAGCAAAGGTTAGAAGCAAGTAGCTGAGAAAGAAATAGTTAAAGATTTGATCTGAAAAAGGTAAACACATATATTAAAGGTGGTTATCATACATGGCGTAGTGTTAACTTTAAATCTTTCCAGTAGGTGGGTGATACACAGAATTTTAAACAGTTAGAGAGTCAGAGTTTTATTCCTGTAATGAGGTTCTCATTTATGAATTATGTTTGAGTGGGGGTTAGTCAGGGTTTGTACAGAGACAAAGCCACTGCATTTTTATGTATTTCCTAAAGGAATTTTTGAATTGGGATAAGGCGGGTCAGTGGTGAGTTCAGCAGGAAGTAGGTTCCAGTTTTTACCAGCAGAGTTGGAGAATAGTGATTCACCAGCTGAATAGTTGGTTTTAACAGTTTGCACTAGCAATTTTTTGGAAGAGTGAAGGGATTTTAGGTTACTGCAGGGGGTAATAATATTTTTCAGAATGGTTGTACTGTCTGGTTGGTAGAGGATTTTGTGAATAACTATTAGTTGGTTATATTGCAGTTGATAGGGTAGTTCAAGCCAGTCTAATGATTGAAGGGTAAGGCAGTGATGGGTTCTATAAGCTGATCCTGTAGCAAATTTGGTAATGTTATTGTAGCACCTAGTTAATTTATTGAGGTTTGTTTTGCTTAGGTTTACGAAGATGGGTGAGGCATAAAGAAGGGTCAATCGCAGATGTGTACAGGCAATAACAGTTCTAGCAGATGGGGTTAGGAATGGTTTAATCTTGTATAAAGAGCCTCATTTTTTATTAACTGTTTTAATAGTTTTGTCTATGTGAGCATCAATCTTGAGGTTGTTGTCGATGAGCACTCCCATTAGTTTAGTACTAGGTTCTGGGGAAATTATGGTATCATTGTTAGATATTATGGTGAAAGGTGGTGAGGAGACCTTGCAAGTGGGGGAGAAGAGTAGTAATAGTTTGGTTTTATTTGGGTTTAATAATAGTTGGCGACCAGTGAGCTAGTTCTCTACTTTGTTGAAAGTGGTTTGGGGCAAGGATTGTAAATCTGTGGGGGAGGCGGCAGAGCAGATTAGGGTTGAGTCATCTGCATACTGAATACAAGTTGCATCAGGGATGACTTTGTACAGGTCATTAATGAATATGGAGAATAGGAGGGGACCTAATATAGATCTCTGTGGGACTCCAAGGGTGACTGGTAAAAGGGATAATAGGTTATTCTTCCATAGTACAGCTTGTTGTCTGTCACTTAGGTAAGAATGAAACCAGGTAATTGCTAGGTTATCTATGGAGAGTGATTTTAATGTGTTTAAGAGTAGCTGGTGATTTACCATATCAAATGCCTTGGATAGGTCAAGGAAGAGGACTGAGGAGAGCTTGTTGTCATTACGGTTTTGATTTATTGTATGGGAGAAGGATAGAAGGGCTGAGGTTGTACTATGACAAGGTCTAAATCCATGCTGGGAGGGAGCTAGGAGAGTGTTTTGATTCAGATAGGCAAGAAATTGCTTGTGGATACATTTTTCCATTATTTTAGCCAAGGGAGACAGAATGACTATAGGCCTATAATTTGAAAGTTCAGTGGAATCTCCCCCTTTATGAAGAGGAACCATGTGGGAGATTTTCCAGATGTGGGGGTATAGGCTTTGTGGATAGTTCTATTGATTAAAATTGATATGGGGTATGCTATTTCATTAGCACCTTTTTGGAGATATTCTGCAGGTAGTAGGTCTGCTGAAAGGCCAGTGGGTTTTTAAGTAGGGACTTAATAAAAGATGTTGGTACTGGATCAAGCTTAAAGGGGATCTTATTACCAGGTGTGGTGTTGGTGGTACTTGGGGTATAGGGAGATAGCTTACTGGCTAGGGATTGCACAGTTTCTGTAAAGAAAGTGTTAAAGGTGTTAGGCAACAATTTTAGGAGGTTGTTGGAGGGTAGTTAAGGGGGTAGGGGTAGTTGATTGGCCTGCGCGGAGAAGTTTGTTTATGCCTGACCAGAATTTTTGTGGTTGATTTTGGTGCTTTTTGTTGCAGATTACAGTAGTAATTCTTTTTGTCTAGCATAATAGACTTCTTTGCATAATTTCTCAGCTGTTTATATATAAGGTGGTCTTTTGGGGACTTAGTGGTTCTCCAAGAGGTCCACGCTTTGTTTCTGCTAATAATTTTTTGTCTTGTATCATTGGACAGCCATGGTGCTACTTTGTTATTGGTTCTGCATAGGGAGCATGGTTATCCAGGATAGCAAGAAATGTAGATTTGAGGTATGAGACCACTTCATCTAGTGGAAGTAGACATAGGTTGTACGAGTCACATGTGTTAAGTTCATTCTGAAATTTAGTCTGAATAAAGTTCTTACAACTGCTAATGGTTTTAAAGGAAGATTGTTGAGGGATGTAATTTCTTTTCCTGATTATATAGGTCAGGAAGTGATCACTAAAGTCCTCAGGTAGAGTGCCTGTTTTAAATATCTGGGGTAGGTTGTTTATTAATATCCAGTCTAGGATACTTTCCTTTTTGTTAGTCTTATTGATTCTGGTTGGGGAAGATATCATCTGGGAGAAGCCATGCAAATTTATATGGGTGGAGAGGAAATCTGAAGAGCAAGTATTCCAGTCGATATTAACATCCCCAAGAATAATAGTTTCCTGAGAGCAGGTAGTGGAGAGCCATTGGAGGATACCCTCCAAGGTATTTGTGTTGTCACCTGGGGGAATATAGATACATGCAATGTTTATAGATTTGTGTTTGTTGAGTTGGACCTTTGTGATGAGTATTTCTGCATTGTTAGTAAACAAGGCATTTGGGGTACTAGCTTTGGATACTTCCAGAGTGGATTTATACAAGATGGCTACCCCCCCCCTTTTTCTTAGAGATGTGATCAAGTTCTAATATATTGTACCCTGGGTGTATAATCTCATTATCAATGGTAGTAGGCTTGAGCCAAGTCTCTGTAAGGTATAGTATATCAGGGGAGTGGACATCTAGGTGGACATGTAAGTAGTGAATTTTCTTGTTTATACTTCTAATGTTTAGGTGACACACTAGGAGTGAGTTGGGGGCATTATTTGAGTTTCATAGGCTAGTATGGGTATTATTTGTGGGGCTGATAGTAACAGGTGAGGTTGGACCTGGGTTGGGATGGGTGTCACCATTCACTATGAGGTTAGGTAGTAATCTAATAGGTTTCTGAAGTTCAAATAAGAGTTTGTGGTAGTATTTAGTTCTAGGATTAATATATGAAGCACAAATGGGATGTTAAGTTTTTGCATTAGAAGAGTTTGATGAGAGGTGGGGTAGTGGTTGGTTAGAATTATGTGGCTGATTCATAGTACTGGTTTGGGTTCTAGGGTAGTGGGTGCCAGGGAGGGGTTGGTATTCATAGGCTGTGAGAAGATAGAGAATTATAAGTGGGGATATTAGGCAGTAAATAGGCTTTGAGTTTGAAGATTTATTAAAAGTATATAGAAGCGTTGTAGGGGTATTTGAGTAATGCTTGTTTTAAAATAGAGTTGGGGGTTTATAATTAGCATATAGTGAGAGACTGGAGAGAGTTGGAGTAATAGGGCTGGGTCCTGTGAGTGATTGCTTAATGCTGATTGATTCTGATGAGTGGGAGTGGTGTCAAATGAGGGGGAGTGGCAAGGTGATAATAAGTGTAGGACACCTGGGGCAGGTGAGAATTGGGGCAGGGTAGGTGAGAGAGTGAGCCCACAGGGTGAACGGAGCAGGTAGAGACAAAAGAAGAAGAAGATCAAAGAGAACAATCAGTGGAGTGCTGAAGTCTGAAGGTAAGTGTGTTGAGATATATAAGAAGGTAAGAGGCTTAAAAAAAATAAGTGGGATTATAGCAGAGTGATATAAGAAATATTTCTATGGTTATACTGTGACCACAGTGTGAGAGAAAACAATAACAAAGAGATGAATAAGAACTGTGTTAGGGGGATTCAATGAAGAAGAGGTAAAGGGATTTAGAGATGCTAAAGCTAATAGTATAGAGCAGGTGAGGCACTTAGATGCACTAATAATATGGAGCCACCTAGAGGGCAGTGGGCAACTTGCATGCAAGCACACTACTGGGGATGCTATGAAGCAAGGCAGAAAAGCTAAGTTAAAAGATGATGCCTTTTTACATTAGGCTTTTTGATACCTCTGTAATTAAGCAGGAGTGGGTGGTGAGGTGTGCAGGTTCAAGGTGGGGGAAGGGATAGACACAAAGTAATGCAAGGTTGAGAGTCAGAAAAACTGGACTAAGCCAGCTGCTAAAAAGAAAACAGGAAAACCAAGCTAAGTTAATTGCAGGTCAGTGTGGTGCAGTATTTACCTAATAACTACAAATGTTATACTACTAATCTAGTACAGAGTGGTGAAAAAGACCACCACTTCTGCAGGGAAAAACAAAAGATGTATGGGCTGCAAGTACATAGGTAAACGTTTTA
>NC_056727.1:790589872-790794872 GCF_019279795.1 Protopterus annectens
TTTGGAAGTGGTCATAATACAATCCAATTTGGCTACAGCCCCAGGTCAAGCTAGTGGATAGCAAACCCAAAGCAGGACACTGCCATCACCCTGCTTCACTGTGTGGGTAGTGCTGTTCTGCTGTTGTGCAGTGCTGTTACTGTGGCAAACTAACCTGACCAAATTGTAGACAACAGAGTTCAACTCTGGTCTCATAACACCTTCACACATTTCCACACATACATTTTGAAAAGCTGATGTATTGTTGTCCAGACATTACCCAGAACTGGATGTTGTGTGTTGTGAGGAACAGCTGCCATCATCAAAACACATCCTATACCCAAGACATGTGGAGTTCATCGAAGATTGTTGTCACATGTAGTACACACCCAGTACTTGCCAAAGATGTCTGATACTCCTTCACTGTTGCTGCATGTCTCCTGGCAGCCTCCCTGGTCATTTCTGAGATGATTTTCTCAACATATGTGTGGGGATGTCCACTTCTTCAAAATGTCACTGTCATCATCTCTTGTACACCTTTTGATAACTATCTGCACTATGTTCCATGGCATATGTAATGTTGTGGGAATGTGTCCATAGTGTTCAATCCCTTTGCAGCATGTTAGGCTGTATGCGAACCATGGCTTTTGCTGTAGTGGGCAACTGTGGGTCTGTATTGGGATAATCTTGGTATGTGTGCTGACTGTTATTTGCAGAGACTCCAGGAGTCCTTGATTGATGGCAGGTGTGTACCCAATATGATCAACTGCTGTGGTTGTATCACACACTGATATACCCCAGAATGAGCTGCCTCCTGTCCACAAATATGCATCTAGCTTCTTGGACTGTTACAACTCCACATACATGTTCCCCTAACAGAGTTGTATGCTTGACATTTGCATTGTACAGATTATAGGTCACATGACAGGTTGCATGGCTTTAGTCTTGTGTATTGTGCTCATATTTTCATATCTCATAAATACCTGGAAATGTGACATGTGTGTACACCTTTTATATGCACTGTATCACAGTACTGTATACAACATGTCCCTACTATTGGCACTCTGTCCCCACATTTTGGCAATCACTATCCAGATGTCCTGCAATAACTGGTTTGTGAGTTATGCTACTGATATGTGACATATCATGCAAATAGGCCCCTGTGTATATATATATATATATATATATATATATATATATATATATATATATATATATCTATATATATATATATATATATATATATATATATATATATATATATATATATATATATATATATATATATATATATATATATATATATATATATATATATATATATATATATATATATATATATATGTATGTATGTATCAGTCTCTATATGTATATATAGATATCTCTATATATGTATATGTATGTATATATATATATATATATATATATATATATATATATATATATATATATATTTTTTTTTTATATATATGTATATATTATTTTAATATATATTTAGCTGTGTAGTATAGATATATTTCTATATATATGTATATATATATTTGTTTACATATATGACTACTGATATATCCATATATTTCTTTTTTATCTACACATATATATTTTGTGATATATGTACATATTCTATATGTCTAATTTTGTATGTACAGCTACATATATCTGATGTATACACTTTTCATTTGTATCTATCACCATACACATCCATATTTGTGTATTTATATATTATAAATATGACTGGTTCCACAGTATTATATATCTATATTGACTGATATATTTAAAAAAAACATTCTGTTGTACAACACAGGTGGAGTAGTTGTACATTGTTCTGACTATGGTGTACATGTCTTCGGTTCAAGACTGTGTAGGGCTGTTTATTTTGTTTCTGGCCAAAACAATGGCTGATGTGACAGGGTGTTTAAAGCAGTTTTAAGCAGTTGTGAGCAGGTTTGCATGGGTTTGTGTGGAGCTAAGCACTGCTAAAACATGGTTAAAACCAATACTTGCTTAATCTGTGTTGGCTTAGCTTAGCACTGCTCAAACACGCGCAAACCAACTTACTGCTGCTTAAAACTGTTTACTTCTGCTTACCCATGCACTAATTTCTTTAAAAGAAAAGAAAAAAGGGGTGATAGGAAAGTGATGAAAAAGGGACCATGCAAAGGGAAAGATAATAGGGAAAATCGCTAGGGATGTGCAGAACAGGTATAGGGAAGTTCCATAGCTGTCCATTTTTTGTACAGTAACAGCTGTGCATATATACTGAATTTGGAGGTATATTTGAACACTCAAACTCCTGAGAGAGGGATGAGGACAACAATATTGTGTTGTGAAGCCAATTAGACCAGGTTACATGTGTCCAGTTGACATGTGTGCAAAATGGACAGGTATGTATGGGGAGAAATTTATTTTTAGGAACAGATTGCCCTTTTTTTAAGGTGAGAGTTGGAAGTTGGGAAAGGATAGTAGGTATATTTGGGGAGGTAGGTAGGGTGAGAAGACAGACAAGTCAGACAAGACAGCATACAGGAGTTGTATATGACACATGTGGGGGGTAAACACATTGCATGGGGAGGGGTGTTTGGAAATCAGAAGCCCATGAGCCCCCAAATGGTAATAGTGGGACTGAGGTCACCACTGCACCTTCCCAGCCCTGAAGTTGGCTGTGTTGGGTGCTGTGCAGGAGGGGCAGGCTAACCGTCTAATTGTGCCATGTGGCCCTCAAGCTGGCATAGCAGATCTCGCAAATTCCTGTGGAGCTTGCTATGCACCAGACCCCAGACCTGGCTTTTGGGTGACAGTATCCTGTCTATGCCTGTGCCCAGGTGGGATGAGCCCCATCCCCGGAGGTGGTTCCACCTGAAAGTGGTGGAGGACCAGCAGATGAGGAGGTCCTGAAGTGGGTCCCAGATGTACTGGGGTCCGGTGCCATGGCCAGTTGAGGCAAGGCAGGCAGATCCACTGGGATTGGCCTTCCCAGACATGCTATGGTGTTGCAGTTTTACAACAAAGAAAGGTTAGTCATGCATACACGCATTCCAGGATTAGTTATAACAGCATGCATAGGTATTCCCATTAACCCAAAACAACAGATTTGGAACAATTGCATAGCAAACAGAACACATACATATATGGAACCACAGTGGCCATTACAACAGCATGCAGGTTGCATTGATAGCAACAGGCCACCAATTATAGTATTTCAACAGGGAACATTAATAGAAACACATTTCAATATTTGTTGAACAATAGGACACATATCCCAACAGTAGGTTTGGTGTAAAACATACCCATTTATTTGTGTGTTTAGAATATTGGTGCAGATATGGTGGAGGAGAGATAGAGATGTCAATTAGCAACTTCTATATACTTGCAGTACTCACAGCTTTAATAATCATTGGTCTAGTCATTACTCTACAGGAATTACCTCACTTTACAACAACTTATTGCCTTGGGTTGGCCAGTGATATGATTCTACACAGTGTACAATTACATCCTTCTCATAGCTACTCACCTGCAAGACCTGTGGAGTGAATTTATGTTAACACTACCTGACTGTTTTTATACATATTCACAAAATCCTAGTTGGAATTATGCATACAGCTTACTACCACTCCCAGGATTCAAATCATGGCTGTTTCTGCTAAAAATACAACAATTTGTGTTTCATTAGAGTGAACTATTGAGAAACTGCTGTATCTTACTTCAGTGTTTTCTAATTATCTCTTGGTTGTGCAATCTGACCTTGTAATTACAACATTCTTATACAGACATTCCTAGACATATTTTTGACATAGCACAGTGTGGAAACCAGTGGTTAACACAACATTAGTATTCAGATATCAGATCAGGAATAGCCTGCAGGGGTGTGGATGAGTGCTCCTGCACTAGTCCTGCAATGACTCAGCCCCTGTATGCCAATTACTCCATTTGCAGGAGAAATCCATGCAAATGAAGTAAATTTGTGTTCCAGGAAGCTGGAAACCGGCCGTGCAGAACTAGTGTAATCTGTAGAAATGTACTCCGTTAGTAGCCAACTACATTTCTGCAAATTCCAAAACGGAGCCGTGACATCTCCAAATAAAGGGTGCATATCAGTCAAGAGGCATGCCATTGGCCAAGTATAAGGCCATTGGCACTGGAAACATTATTTTTTTTTTTAGCTGATCTCGGCTGTTTAAGCATAGGGCAGTGGCGCACAAATGGGATAGGGGAAAATAAGAATATAAACCTAAAATAAGCATTCTAACTAAAATCACTATTCTGCCATTAAAGTCAATGGCAGGCAGAAGACAACATGGCCAGTGAGTAGTGGTTGCTAAGGGGGGAGGCTCAGTGTGAGACATGTAACTGCATTAGCAGGCAATCCTATGCAAATGAGGGGAATGATAGTGAATCCCAGTTTTCCCCACCATGCTAGTCATGTCCCAACCATGTAGGAGCAGGAATAGCTTGGTGCAAGCCTAGGAGTTAGCTGACATCATAGGGTTGTGTGTCAGCCATATTGTAAGCGGATTGGAATCCTGTGGCTCAGGTTTGCTCCTAGCTAAGCATAGCAAAGCAATCGGGTGTGTCTGAGTTTGCCTAGCACTCTTTGCATTGCCTAAGTGGGTGTGCGCACCGGGTTTTTAAAAAAAAAAAAAAAAGATAAACCAGGAAATAGCAGCTCTGTGCACATTTGAGCACTGTGTTTGAGTGGCGCACCCCTGGGCTTAAACAGGCAGGCAATGGGAAGGGAAAACAGTAGTAGAAAGTTAATCAAAGAGAACTAGCATAGCTGGCAGGTGAAATGTATCAGAATCAGCCAATTACACAAACAGCAGACCAGCCCAGCCCAGAACACTACTATAAACTATGCAAACACCTTACTCTTCCCATACTCTACACCACCGGTGTATACAAGCGGGAAAGTTTTAAAAGACAAAACAACAAAATGGTAGTGACTGCAATAGCAATCATACAATAACTTGTGGAAGAGACTGAGGGTGGTAAGGATATGAATGTTTATGACCAACCCACAGTGAGGAGATGGAGAAGAGTGCACAGACCCAGGGTAACCTACCAGGGGCTACATGAGCTGGAGATAGTGGAGCACTATAGGGTGGACAGAGACCTCCTACAGCAAATTGTTGAGCTGTGCCGGCTATGACTGACACACAGAACTAACAGAGGGGAACCCATCCCAGTGGATACCAAGGTATGTGCAGGCCTAAGAATACTAGCTACAGGTACCTTCCGAAAGCCAACTGGGGATATGATGGGGATCTCACAGGCATCAGCATCCAGGGTACTCCACCAGTTCCTGGATGCCATGACAGCACATGTCAGTGAGCATGTATACTTCCCTAACACCTGTGAGGCGCTGGCCAGCAATATGCAACTATTCCACCAAATAGCAGAATACCCTAAAGTAGTGGGTGCTATAGATTGCACCCACATATGCATCAAAGCACCACTCGGTGAGCGGGCTAGGGTGTACATCAACCATGAGGGCTTCCTCTCCATCAACTGCCAGGTCGTTTGTGATGCCTGGGGCATAATAATGAATGTGTGTGCTGGCTGCCCTGGAAGCTATCACAATTCCCACATCTGGCATCTGAGATTTGCCAATGGGGACATCCCTCACGGAATAGAGCATGTGTTTGGGATGCTCAAGTCACGGTTCTGGTGCCTGGACACATCCGGTGGAGCCTTGCAGTACTCACCAGTTCTCGTGTACCAACTTCTTCACACAACGCTTTCTGGAATTCATAAACTCCAATGCCCTGGATCAACTTATCCACACCCCCACCAGGGCCAACAATATCCTAGACCTAGTTATTACCAACATGAGTGACCGGTGTTCCACACCTGAAGTCAACTCCTTGTTGGTCCGATCTGACCATAAGCTAATCACCCTTGATATCCACATTCCATCCCCACCCCCCATTAAGGAAACCATGGTAAAACATTTCTCCAAAGCCAACTTCATGCTTCTAAAGACAGAACTGGTGAACTTCATGGCAACCATGCAGATGGACAATACAGTTACAACTGCTGAATCCTGCACAAATGCACTCTATAAGCACGTACACAAGTGCATAGATTGTGCTATCCCAAACAGAACCAAGATGCTATCCTCCAAAAAAAGGAAGCCAATCTGGTGGTCCCCTGCCATAAACAAACTGTACAACAGACAGAAGAAATTGTTGCAAAAGAGAGTAAAATCCCATGAGTGGAGGAGCTCCCTGGTCAGTCTCAGTAAGAAGCTGAGATCCCTTATAAGGTCCTCCAAAGCTAGCTATGAAAACAGAATCACCGCTGATTCTAAGGACAACCACAAAGAATTCTATAGCTATGTCAAGAATCTCAATGTCAACACCCAGATCTGCTCTGAGCTACAGCACAACAGCATAAAAATTACAGAACCAACTGATATTGCCAACATCCTGGCAGATAGGTTCAGTGTTAACTTTACCCCCCTCTCCCCCTAAAGGGCCTATATCTATACAGGAAGAATGCAAAGTCCCTGTAATTACAACTATGCAGGTAAAAGCTGCACTCTCTAAAGCCAAAAACACAGCATCCATGGGACCGGACAACATCCCAGGCTGAATTTTACACGAACTTCAGAACGAACTGATTCCCTGCCTAAGCACCATGTTCAATCATAGCCTCACATCAGGCTTTGTACCCACTGAATGATGTACAGCAATAGTTATGTCACTCCACAAAGGGAGAGCCACAACTGATCCTGGGAAATATCACCCTATTAGCTTGACGAGCCTGGTCTGCAAGGCCATGGAACGTATCATCATGGAACTCATAAACAAAGGCATTGGTAACCTCCAAACTCTGGATCCCACCCAGTTTGGGGTTATGAAAGGCAGATCATGCCTCCTGAACCTGATAAACTTCTTGAGGCAGTCATCAAAGCTGTATATGAGGATAAGGGGGTTCACACAGCCTTTCTTGACCTTACCAAGGGTTTTGACACCATCCCCCATTCTCGAATTATAGCTAAACTTACTAAACTAGGTATAAATCCCTATGTCACAAGATGGGTTGCCAACTGGCTCACTGACAGAACCCACACTGTAAAAGTTGCACACTCTAAATCTTACCTCAATCCAGTGACAAGTGGAGTACCACCGGGTTCAGTCCTGGGACCTCTCCTGTTTGGTATCTACTTCTCTAAGGTACAGGCTAACACAGAAGGCCTCTGGCTAATGAAGTTCACAGATGACTGCAAACTAGGAACCATAGTCGAGTCCCCAAATGATGTGGAAATCCTACAGAAGGGCCTCGCTGAGACAGATGCCTGGTGTCAGAGCCATGGCCTCAAGCTCAATGATAAAAAGTGCATTGTCATCCCCTTTGGTAAAAACTCTGTACCCATGAACTACTACATAGACAGCAGTCTACTTAACACCAAATGAGTGATAAGAGACCTTGGAACCCAGGTGGACAGTAGTCTGTCCTTTGATAGTCACATTGCCACAGTAGTCAGGAAGTCCTTCTACGTGGCACACCTCATCATAAAAGGGTTCTCATCCAGGAAAAAAGAGGTCATTGTTCCCTTCTACTCGACACTCATTAGACCCATTATAGAGTACAACGCCCCTTTTGGAATGTACCTCATAAGACATCTGCAGCAGCTGGAAAGGCCACAGAAGTACCTCACAAAGAGGATTACTGACCTCAAACAGATGCCCCACACTGACCATCTCAAAAAACACCAGCTTTACTCAGTAGCATATCGCCTACTCCGAGGTGATCTCAGCCTAACATATAAAGCTATGTCAAACCCAGAGCTGTTGGACATGCTATACCTAAGGAAATCCCAATCCCTCCGAGCTACACGGTCTAGGGACCTAAACCTTGTCATCACAATAAACAGGACATACTGGAGGGATAGATTCCTATCCCAGAGACTTCCCATACCCTGGAACAGGCTACCCATCTATGTCAAGCAAAGTTCTTCATTAGCACTCTTCAAGAAAAATCTTGATGAGTGGATGGGAAATAGGAAATACACCCTGGGGATCACTTCTGTGTCTCTGCTCGACAGTGGCACAGGAAAATAACTTTCTTGGGTGGCGTAAGCCAGGGAACCTTGTTTGCTAGGCTTATGTAGGCCCTCAAGCCAATAGCCTAGTATCTACCTATGAACCTATGAACCAGCTACATGTACCTAAAATGTCATTGTATGTGCCATGCTGCACAATATGATCCTTCAGGAACAGCATGGAGCAGGGCCACACAGCCCCCCACCATTGCTAAGGCCTGCACAGGCACAGAGTGACTCGGAGGAGGAATAACCTGAGCCTGCCTCAGTAGGCAGAAGGAGACATGCCCAGTATGCCCTGGCCTTGGCAAAGAGACAACACATAGCACATATACTGACACAGGAGGGACCCAGGGAATAACACCTCTCTCTGACTCTCACATACAGTAAAAGGGATGCCGAACATGACACTACCTGTGCTCAACCATGTGTAGGGAGTGTACTATGTGCATCTGACATAGGCAGCCCTGCAGCACCACCCTCAATAGTGGCACACCCACAAGGTAAGTGACTCACACATGCCTGTCTGGGAGGTCACATACCCAACAACAGTCACAGCCAGCAAGACAGGTGTAGACAAACACAAACAAAGGCTGTGCTATGGCCTCTGAATGATGCCTATAGGTAACCTCTCCCCCAGGCCTACACAGAGAGACTACAGCAGGTCAGGCAGTGGGATTTTAGTACTGAAGAGTAGAAAGTCAGAAACTAATATGTAGGTCAATCATAACTAAGACCTGTAGTACACTGATATGCCTCTAGTCAGCATGATAGGTTAGAATACAGAATGAAATGGAGTACCTGATATACCAGCACAGTCATAGCAAATGTGTACAAGTGTCAGGTGCCCCCCCCCATCCTACGTAGAAATGTAATAACAGTCATGTGTGTCCCCCCAATCCTGTGTAGCAATGTAGTAACAGTCAAGTGTGCCCCCCAATCCTGTGTAGAAATGTAGAAACTGTCAGGTGTGCTCCCACCAAGCCTACCTATTTATGTAGTAATGGTCTGGTGTGCCCCCCAATCCGATGTACACACGTCGTAACAGTCAGGTGTGCCCCACCACAACCCTATGTAGAAATGTAGGAACATGTATATTTAGGTATAACACCAGTGGGGCACAGATGCACAGAGGTGGCCAAGGTAGCAGGATAGGTTGTATCATCTTCACAATATGCAGGTATGTGTGTGTTAGGTTGGTGTGTGTTTCATATTGTGTGAGAGTGGTCAGTATGTATGCATGTTGAGGTAAGACCTGGTGGCCATTAGCCACTAACACTGATGACAGGGACAAGTCCTCACAACTGCAGTGCCAAACACAATACCCAGAAGTATAACACAAGCTAGCAGTAAGCCATTGCAAATGTATGGTGGTAATATGTGTCACCATCTGAAAGACTGATGTGGCATGGCTGTTTGGCTAGATATACAAGCAGTACACAGAGGAAAGTACCCCAGACATACAGTATATATTGTGTCACTGTGAAATGGGCACACCCTTGGAATAATACAAACAGGTATGCATCACATTATCTGATCCTGTAGTAGGGGATACCAGTGTTGTCTGCACAAACAGTCGCAGATCACAAAGTAGGTAGGACTGATGCAGTGGGAAACAGCTGATGCACCTGCACATGCAAGCATAACTGGAATGCCCAATGCATATCTGTGTGTCAGATACAAGTAGTGTCCATAGCGCCCATGCACCCAGTTCACACAAACACCACCCACAGGTACCTCCCTGGTTGTAGCCCTGCTGTGGGGAATGGGTACAATATGACCATTGCCGTATATGGCAATAGTGAACGAATGCAGCATGCAGTGCTGGTGTTCCATGCAGGTGTGTCGCCAGCTGTAGGTAGCACCCTACCAGCATCCACATCACTGATCAGAATTCATAGAAGGTATTGGCATAAACACCTAGCACACCTACCCTGTCACCCCAGGGGAATATACTGTATGGTGGTCTGGGACTGTAGGACAGACAGAATGCAACGGCCTGCCACATCTGGCCTGCATCAACAGCCAATGGCCCACAGGCCTCTGCCAAGGGCCTGTGTCTCACACGTACTGCCAATGCATGTTATGTCATGGATACCCAATTAACAACACAACACACTCCATATACCCCATATGCAAGGCCATGTGGACAAACCGCAGTGACATGTCCATCATGTCCCACTGCATGAACTGTCAGCCAACACCAACACACAGCTGTGATGGGGTGATAACCATAGGGAAAGTATCAGAGAATATACGCATAATGTAAGGAAGAGGAGAGAATAACTGAGAGGGGTGGGGGTGTGGCCAGCATGGAATGTGCAAGGTCCAACACAAAGCTGTGTGCACACACTATCCCTGGCTGTAATCACATAAACGGGTGCCTACATACCTGCTTGTACACCACAATAGAGGTAATGTCCTGACTCAAGGCCCCTGCCTCTGAGTAGCCTGTGCGAATCTGTACAGCTGTGAGGTATTGCCATAGTAATATATGGCTAAATTGTCATGTTGCAGGATGTGCATATATGGGGTCCTCTGCCAGCACTGTGCCAAGATGCTGAACCGGATACACAGACCCAGCAGCAAGTGTCTGCAGCACCCCCTCCAGGATGGCATAACCTACCATGAATATGCAGGCATCTGCCCACAATACTGCACACAGCTACAGTCACCCTTTTCCCCTAAGACATCACTGTGAGCAGGAATTTCCACCTGACAGTACATGAGGACAGAAAACATCACAATATATAACAGTACACATGTCTGAATATCTATGCTAACAGCAGTATCATGTAGTTGAAGCAGCACAGACACAATCACCTACAGTACACACTATCCCCTGCACACTTTGTCCCCACATTGCCAAATGATCAATGGATTCCTTGCAGAAACAGTGTGCTACCTGTAGGTGTACAACACAAAAGTCTGCACTGGAGTACAAACTACCTGGAATCGATCCACACATGCAGTACAGAAGGGAATAATCGGCATGCTCACACACTTAGAGAAATGAAGGCAATGTCAACAACATACTGAAAGTTCATACTGGGCATGCTCACACACTTACACACATGAAGCCCATGTCTGCAAACAACAGTGGACCAGACATATCTGGCAGTTGCAGATGTTAGTGTAGACACTCCTCAGTTTGTACCACTCATGCTTTGCACACACAGTGGATAGGAATACAGACATATATCCAAGGACAATAAAAGTAGACGTACATAGACGTGTGCAAGAGAGTGACTGTGACAATGAGCCATCCAGGCCTGTCCCACCCAGCACACAGCCAAATGGCTACAACCACATGAGGTTCAGATGTCACTCACTGTAAATACTAGCCAATGGTATCTGTCAGCAGTACTCACTATGTGGTGCAAGGGTTAGCTGTGCAACATGACTGTACAAGGAAGTAGGCATAGTAGCTGTATAAATAACCTGTGGAATATGGTCCTGTGTGTGCCTGCATGTGGTGTGCCAACCCCTAGATGAATGGGTTATGGCCCATGCACACACTCTGGCTTCCCCATAGCCCTACTGTGACAAGCATGCTGAGGTCATCCACAGTGAAATACACCTTTGGGAAGGTTGTAGCCCAGTAATCTCTGTGGCATGGCCTATAACTGTGTACTGCTGTAGTGTGATAAAATAGTTAGGTAGGAGCTCTAATCTCAGACTTGGAAACTGTGTGTGTGTGTGTGTGTGTGTGTGTGTGTGTGTGTGTGTGTGTGTGTGTGTGTGTGTGTGTGTGTGTGTGCTTGTGTGTGTGTGTGTCTGTCTCTGTCTGTGTAGAGAGCAATGATTTTTAGGCTAGTCACACTCCCTACAATTCAAATGCCCTAATTTGGCAAGTCTGCTGATGTCATCCACCTTGGAATACACCTTTGGGAAGGTAGTAGCCCAGTAATCTCCATGGCACATCCTATAACTGTGTACTGCTGTAGTGTGATAAAATAGTTAGGTAGTAGTTCTAATCCCAGACTTGGCAACTGTGTGCGTGTCTGTCTCTGTCTGTGTAGAGAGCAATGCTTTTTAGGCTAGTCACACTCTCTACAATTAATTTGCTCTACTTTGGCAAGGCTGCTCATATCAACCATCTTGAAATATACCTTTACAAAGGTAGCAGCCCAATAATCTTCATGGGACATCCTATAACTGCGTAGTGCTGTAGTGTAATACAATAGTTATGTAGGCGTTTTAATCCCAGACATGACAGGTGTGTATGTCTGTGTGTCTGTGTTTGTAATTCATATCCTGTGGAGATGTGGGTGTGAGTGTGTAACAACTTGAGTCAATGTGGAGGGGGGTTTGCATATTTTTTATATGGTGGCTCTAGTATACATCACAATGTCCACTGTACAGGGATAACAGCTGTGCAATAGCCAAGATGCTGGGGTGCATATCCATACCCCTACATTTGAAGTCAAGGCCAGGCGAACAAAGTAAGTGACCCTAGTATTACCCAGATAACACTCTCAACCCATGTCTCATACACACACACACACTTGCCTAAGCAACAGCCGCTATGTTGGTAGTACCTTGCATATTGCCCACTGATAGTAACCATGGAGTGATTGCAGTGGGCTACAGTGGGCATGGAACCCCATTAGTCCAATAGGCACGTACTTGCCAGCAGTGCACCTTCCCCATGTTCCACACTGGACACCTGCAACACATGTGGTGCCTTCAAATGTGACCCACAAAGGGCATACCATACCTGACTACACGCCCTGTATGGACAGATGCCACTGACACCAGGGAATACCAGTATCATGCTATCAATATAGGTGTTGTGTCAACCTACCATCCATTAACAGCTCCTGCCATGTGAGGCCAAGACTGGCACATATGATGATAACAATCTGTGTACACAACATGGGCCAGACACCCCAGGTACAGTTCCACATGTCACTGTACATGCATGTGGGAGGTGTGCACAAACCAGACACCGTCCATGTTATGGACTAAGGAACACATACATGGCAAGCAATGCACAGCACTGGCCACATGCAATAGTTACCCAGGTGACTGGATGGTGAATACAATACCCACATTTGTGGTCAGATCCAGACACTATACCCCTGAGCCACAATGAAGACCACGGTCATGTGACCTGATGCCAAAACATACCCATCACCTAGCCTTGTATTGCCATCTGGCACAGTCAACCATGACCCACCCATGCAGCAATGCACCCATGTATG
Source organism: Protopterus annectens (assembly GCF_019279795.1). Taxonomy (NCBI): domain Eukaryota; kingdom Metazoa; phylum Chordata; order Ceratodontiformes; family Protopteridae; genus Protopterus; species Protopterus annectens. Next base: position 790,603,103 of record NC_056727.1, read on the forward strand.
TCAGTACTAGCACCCTATGTATGTGTGTGTGTGTTGTATGATGCGTATGACCACATTCACACTCACTACAATGCCCATTGGCATACTGAATCATGCTGTCTGATGTCAGACACCTCTACATACCCTTTGCCCATATATCCTCTGTATGACCCCTGTGTTGCATGTGATACCTGCACAGTAATGTGACAATCTCACTAGTGATGATTTGTATTCCTGGCCCTGCAAAGTGTGTCAATGTGCGTGTGTCCCTGTGAGAGTGTGGCTGTTTTGACACTGGCACCTGTTCATGCAGTCTGGCTTGTGTACTACAATACCATTTAGCTGCCATATCCCTGTTGCCAATGTCACTCATCATCACATATATGTTTTGAGGACTCCTCAACATGTAACCTATGTAGTGCATCCAATAACTGCATAGACATGTGATAGCACTACATAGTCATCAGGGGTTTGATACCCTGTACTGGTAGGTGTGTGACACAAGCATGCTTATGTTTAACTCTCCCACTCCTCCTTGACTCTTCTTTGCCTCTGTCTGCCTCCCTCACTCCCTCTCTGGTGGATGTGGGGACTTACACCTGCTGTGCTTGGGCAGCAGCATGTGTATTTTAAGTGTTGCTCATGATCAGCTGATGGCCTCTGCATGAATTGCAACCCTCCTATAGCTGATTGCATGTGGAACAGCTGTGGTAACATTCCCATAGCCAATTGCATGGAAACACACTCCAATATTTAGGAACATCATGTTGGTGTTGGGCCTTTACATTCACTGTGAACAGGAACTTGATCCGTTGTTTGGCAAACAGCATCTCAGATGGATTGGGGATCCACCTCTAACAACATACACTGTGGAAACAGGGCAACACACAGGAGGGGCATGTGCCTGACCTGACTACAGACTGTAAGTGCTGCTATACTGGATTTGGAGTCATGTTGGTTTAACAGGATGTGTGTGGATATGGCTGTCCTGCAGGTTTTAATAGCTGCCATGTCAGTGCTATGTTTATGAGGACACCCCAATCTGTAGGGTCTTCTGCAGACTGGGCAGTGTGTGGTGGCTTTTGTTTCATGTGTTACACACAGAGCACCTGTCTGTGAACTGCAGAAGGTAGTGTGAGGATTGCAGTCTGTAGATGGTGACAGCCATGAGAGTTACTGACTTCATATCCCTTATAGAATATATGTTGCCACAAACCCTGTTACAACAGTAAATGTATGAGGGTATCACAGCAACATGTCAATATTGGCCCTGTGTATGTGTCTCCAGCCAAAACTCTGTCAACCTTTGTATGTATGTCATGCAGTAAGAGGTGCATATGTACTGTACACCATAATTAGTCTCATCATATCTGATAACAAGCCAGTGAGATATCAGACTGCTACACATGTTATGTGTAGTAGGGGTTACAATTTATGACATAACCCGGACATTCTGTGGTTGTGTGTACAGTAATGAGGTATGTGTACTCATGGGGATTGTCGACACTGTGTGTATTGTTCATATGTACTTTGGCCTGTGTACAGACTGTGGTAGATGTCATTGTTCATGGTCCTGTTCTATTTGATGTTAGATGCTGCTCTACTGTATGTTACCCTTTCAGCTTGCATGTTTGTAGGGCCATACACACACATGTCCCATATCAGAGACAGGCTTCGGACAACACTGTGGAGCGGTGCAGTATATGTAGGGTTAGTGTGTGAGGTGCACATATGAGGATGGTGTTGCACAGATAGTCCATATACTGTAATTTGACACTAGCTTACCATATGTGACTGTGGCAGTGTTCACACTGGTTGTGGTTATGTGCTTTCACACAGGTGTATCATACTCTGTGCTGTGACTTACCTGTAGAGCCTGCTATACATGTTTTTACATGTGCATTCCCCATAGGAAATGTAGGCCAGTGTTGAGACAGTCTGTCTCTAGCCTGCACAGTGTGTTGTTACATGCCTAGCAGCTTAGTGTACTTACCCAGTGAGATGTCATGTCCATATACTTGCCAGATGTACTGCTGGGCCACCATAACAGTCATGTATGTCAGACAGAGCAGTGGGGTGCTTGTATGTCAATATCTAGTGGCTAGTATCTGGCAATGGCACCTCTGTACCAGTGGTTATCTTGTGTCAGGACAGACAGGGGTGTGTGAATGCATAACCTATGGGGGCAAATGTGTATCAGTAGCTACGTTTTATACCCATCTACATGGCTGTTAACATCCACATTGTCAAGCTTGGTCCACATGTCTTGCACTAAGGGGTTCAGTGTATACCTCTGGACTGTCCAGAGTGTGTCAGACTGTCCACATCAATTGGCCAATATCTCTGCTGTAGTCCACAGGAGCATTATGTTCTGGCAGTGCTACTGTCCTATGATGTCCTTAGGAGGTCTGTCAGTCGCCAATGGTGCACATGCTAAAAGCAGATGTGACCACCCATACACACCATGCCTACGCTGCCTTAAGGTATCTGGATGTACATTACCATACAATCCACCTTGGGTAAATGCAAGCCTACTGCCTCCTGCCATACAGACTGTTCTGTCTGTCAGTGTGCTTGTGATGGTGCCAGTTATGCCTTATTATGTAACAGTTACATCCCATTGTGTCAACTGAGTTCTTTCCCCCCGAGGGATTGTGTACAGAGTGTAGATAGCAGCTGCTGAACTATACATCTGCATTACTTACTGTTGATTGTTTGGTATCCTGTGGCCCAGTCTGTCTTTACTATTGTACTACTTGAAGGCCTCAGCCTGGACAGCCACATTTGTAAACCTTTCCGGACTACTGCATTTGTATAACTGTTTCACAGTTGCATTACTCTGTTTATATGGATGTCAGTATCTAAACAGCTATGTGACAATGCATATACAACTTTAATACTACACAAATAAAGCTTCCCTATTTATGCAAACCTGTGTGTGGTGTTATATCCTTTGATGTCTCTGTGGGTATATGTTGCAGGCAACGATTGTCATTTGTATGGGTGGCTCATACAGTGTCCAGTTGTTAAGGTGGTAACTGTAGGCATAGTGGCTGTTTCATATTGTGTGCACCTTATACATATGTCTCTTACTAGTATCTTACTATACATATCTCTGCGTGTGTATGTGTAGTTACATATATATATATATATATATATATATATATATATATATATATATATATATATGTATATCTGTATCTGCATATATGTGTCTGTGTATATGTATCCTAGGGATGTTGATAGCTTCCACATTGTACATTCCCTATGGGATCCAGACTGTACTGAATGATATGTTACTGATATCAGCCTGGCATCATACAGGTGGGATGGAGTACTGTAAACATCTTGTGCCCATGTCATGTCAGAGCCTGGTCATGGGATCTGCAAGAGTTGGTAGTGTATTGCAGGGCAGACGTGTTTGGCTGTGGGGGTATACCTATCCTTACAAGACATTTTTTTGATTGGGGCCTCTCAACCCCATTAACGGTGCATGTAGATATATATGTTATTGTTATGCTCCCATTGTTATCTACAGATGTATGTCCATATATACCTATATAGATATATATATCTGCTTACATATATATATATATATATATATATATATATATATATATATAAAACTTGCTGTATATATTTAGACATATAGATGTAGACATGTATATCTATAGATGCATGCATTTGTATGTATGTATGTATATATATATATATATATATATATATATATATATATATATATATATATATATATGTGTGTGTGTGTGTGTGTGTGTGTGTGTATGTGTGTGTATATTTCTCTCTATATATCTACATATATAGATATGTTGTATCTGTTTAAATATTAATATATATACACACACATACATCTACATGTTGGAATACATTCCCTGTGCTGTTGAATGACTGGGCTGGATGATATGTTTGTGAAAACATCAGGGTATGTATATCTGACATGGCTTAGTGGTAAATCACTTTGGCTATGCTGTGCAGGGTCTTGGGTTCGAGCCTTGCAGAGGCTGTTTATTTTGTTGCTGTGCAGAACAAGTGCCGTTAGAAGCAGAGTGATTAAGTCACTTTTAAACAGTTGTAAGCGAGTTTGCACGGAAGTAAGCAGTGCTAACTTCCAGTTACAGTTTCTTAGACTCCATTAGCTTCTAGACTGCTTAACCACTGTAGGCATTGCTTACCCCACTCAAACAGGCGTAAACCCTCTTACTGCTGCTTAAAAGTGCTTAATCCCACTTACCTCCATGCTAATTTCTTTAAAAGAAAAGAAAAAAGGTTGATAGTAAAGTGGTGAAAAAGGGGCACAAAGAGGGAAAGACAGTAGGGAAAATAGCTAGGGATGTGCAGGAAAGGTGTGGGGGAGGTCCATAGCTGCCCATTTTTCTATAGCAACAGCTGTGCATATACACTGAATTTGGAGGTAGATTTGAACACTCAAACCCCTGAGAGGGGGTGAGGACAACAATAATAAGTTGTGATGCCGATTAGACCAGATTACATGTGTCCAGTGGATATGTGTGCAAAACTGACAGCTATGTATGGGGTGAGATTTTTTTTTGGGAACAGATTGCCCTTTTTTTTCTTTTCAGGTGAGAGTGGGATGTTGGGGAGGGATAGTAGTTATATTTGGGGAGGTAGGTTGGGTAGGTTAACAGACAAGGCAAACAAGACACATACAGGAGCAGTATGTGACACATGTGGGGGGTAGACACCTTGATGGGGATGGGTTTGGGGAAATCAAAAGTCCATGAGCCCCCTAGTGGAAACAGTGTGACTGAGGTCCCCACCCATGGGCAGTCACCACTGCACCTTTACAGCCCCAAAAGTGGCTGTGCTGGGGGTTGTATCTCAGGGCCAACCTGACCCTCTAGCCGCAACACATGGCCCTCGAGCTGGCATAGCAGATCACTAAGCTGCTGGCTGAGCTCGCTACACACCACGACCCAGACCTAGCAATGGATGACAGGTTCCTGTCCACACCCACTCCCCAGGTGGGCGAGCCCCATCCACTGAGGTGGTTCCACCCGAAGGTGGTGCAGGACCAACGGATAGGGTGGTCCCGGGTTGGGCCGCAGACATGCTAGTGCCCGGTGCTATGGCCAGCTGAGGTGGGACAGGTGGGTTTGCTGGGAACGGCCTTCCCAAATGTGCTATAGTGTTTAGATTTTATCATCATATGTGGGTTAGTAATAGTCAACACATTCCAGGGTTAGGTATAACAGCATGCATAGATATTCCCATTAACCCAGACACCAGATATGGAACAGTTGTATAGCAAACAGAACACATGCATATATGGGACCACAGTGGTAATAAGAACAACATGCAGATACATTGTTGGCACCATGACACCAATGTTGGAATAATTCAATATAGCACATGCATGGGAACAATTAAAATATTTATCAAACAACAGGACATTATCAGAACATTGGAGTATTTACATACCTGTTCAGGTGGGTATGTTGTTTATTGTTGGAGATATGGTGGGGGGAGAGAAATATGTCAATTAACAACTAGTATATATTCCTGTAGTCCACATTACTTTCCTAGTCAGTGCTGTTATCTGTACCTTACAAGTCTTACTACACTACCCAATGGCCTTAGTTTGGACAGTGATATGGCTGTCATCATGGGTTCATAGATTAGTACTAAGCTAACTGCCCTCGCGAGCCATTTTAAGCTTAGCCAATTATCCCTTGTGAGACTCAAACCCTGCACCTTGTGTTTGTAAGGCAAACACCTTAACCATTAGGCCACCCTCCCAACCCATTATACATGAACTGGTTTTACCTGCAGTATACACCTCTTACCTGGTATACCTGTGGAGGGAATGTATGCTAACACTAACTGTTTCTACACATACTCCCAGATTCCTGTTTGATGTTGTGCACATGGCTATCCAACTCTTTCTGCACAGACTCTGGCCATGTGTTGACCATATGCAGGTGTACCAGGACATATTTAAAATATTGCCCTCTCCAACCTTTAGTGACTTGACACATACATATGAATGCTTTCATACACAGTTATATTATGTAGCACAGTGTGGGTGACATTGAGGGGCAAAAATTTAATTTTATAGTCATTGATCAGGCTGCTGTGGGTGAGACAGGGGGGTCCACTTAATGACTATTTAGAACAAAAAGAATTCGATGGTAACTGTGAACCAATGCTTCAGAGCCTCCTGGGTGAAATAGTGCCATCTCAATTAGTTCAATTTTAAGGTTAAAAGCACAATATTTTATGTAAATATCGTTCCTTCTGGAATCTTTATTATTTTTTACTTTTCATAATGGACCAGTATGCCTGTATGCTTATATGCATGTTGTACATTATGGTAGTATGTTTAATATTATTGTATTTTGATATTGTTTTTTGTTCAAATTATAATTGTGGCTGCACACGTAGATGTGTGATGTTAAAAATATGCTTTGGTTCTGAGTGATAAGAGAAGTTTTATTATGTATAAAAGAATCAGCACCAGTAGGAATGGATTTTAATGTAATAATATTGCTTTAATATTAAGTGAAAGGAAATGATGTCATTACTTATGGGGATATATAACAGGTGGGGTTCAAGTATTATGTATTCTGATGAAGTTTCTATTACGAAACAAAAGCGCTTAATAAAGTACTGTGGTGTGGATTCCTGACTCCTATTCTTTACTTTTATTTGGTTATAGTGAAGACTTGTTTGCTGACACCTCATTCTTCTGTAATTCTGTGATGGCTTGGTGGTTAACTGCTGTCACTATAGTGTATAGGGTCCTGGGTTCAAGACCTGCAAGGCTGTTTATTTTGTTGGGCAGCACAAGGGCAGTTGAATACAGAGTGATTAAGGTACCTTTGAGCATTTGTAAGTGGGTTTGCACGGGTTTGCACGAGCGTAAACAATACTAACCTCCAGTTACATATGCTTACAGAGAGTTAGCTTCAATATTGCTTAACCTGTGTGTGCATTGCTTACCCCCATGCAAATGGGCTTCAACCCCCCCCCTTACTAGTGCTTATATATACTTACTACTGCTTATTGGTGCTTATACATGCTTACTAGTGCTTTATTCATTATGACACTGGCACCTCACATGTTCATTTACTACAGTACTCCAGTTCATAAATATATGTTATTTAGTGGGTTATGCTAAAAATATTGGTCATAACGTGCTTTGCCAGGGGAAAATTGAATGTGCTGCAATGGGACTCGAACCAGGAATGCCTGCTCATAAGGCGAATGCTCTGCCCACTACACTATTGCAATGCTGCTGCATTTGCATATATCTTCCTTGTTATCCTCTTCAGCCATTTGAGCTGATTTAACCATAACTAAGCGTTGGGCACACCCATGCACCTATGGTTAGCTTTAATCAGAGTTTTAAAAAAATAAAAGGGTTTGTTCATTTTATTTCTATATACTTGCTGTTGTACACGGGGGGGACTGTTGGTGGGGATATGTGGACACCTATGAATGGTCTTGCTCATTTCTTAGCCTTTTCAGCTGTTTTTCATTGCAGATGCGTGTATATTCTGAGAGCTCTGCTGTCAGACATGCCTCCTGTAGTCTTACATGCTCCGTGTAAGATTAGAAGCTCAGGCAGCGTGCCTCATTACTATGCATGGCGCATTGCCATCCTGCTCCTAAACGTCTTATTCTGTGCAGGATTAAGCTAGTCCTGCACAGAAGGTTAGTAAATTTGAGGGCTTGTCTTTTCTTTTCCAGCTGCTGTGTACTTCACTGTGCGTAGTTCTTGGTCCTCTATAATTTGGTATTTTTTCTTTGCTGCACATTTCCCATGTCATTTACTGTATTATTGTTATTATCATCATCATTATTATTATTATTATTATTATTATTATTATTTTCACAACACTATGTCACAATCATTCACACAATGCTTTATAGCTTATTATGTGACAGAATACTGCTTGGGTAAATAATTATGAAGACTTCATATATTAGCCATTGCTTTCTATAGGTTTTTCTTAAGTAAACACTGACTTGCCCATACTGTTATTATTCTATAATGACATTTTTTGATATTTGAATTATTTTTTGACCGCAACGCATGCTGTTTGTGCTGCACCTTACAATCACTGGCATGGCTTTGTATTACTTTTGATTTGACTGTACTGTGCCATGGCACTTGGCATAATGTCATTTACTTCTAATAGCAATGTAATGCCTGGAGCACAGTGTTTACATACTGCTATCTGGAAAAAGAAAAATCATATAAGTGCTACTATAATGTAAGACCCAGTCATAAAAAATGTTAGGCACTCCTAACAAGATCAGGTCTCGCACTATGCAGCAAAAGACAGAGGAAGACTAAAAGAACAGAGTTGTCTCTGCTTGCTATTTGTGCAGCTGTTGTGCCCCTCGCTTCCTCTCATAAACTTAGAAAGTAACTAGAGTAACAGGATGTGTGTTTATCAGCATTTTCTGTAGGATGTGAAGTCTGAAACTTAAATGAATGTCATTATTTACTAACTTCAGTCCTCAGTGATTTCTCTGAATGCCAAATATTTATAAGGAACAGACCAAACATATAAGGCACAAATCTGAACATTCTGTGAAAATTTGGACATTTGAGAGGCATGGCCAGGAGAGTGTAAACATAAGGGACTGTGTTACACTGTCTTTTTTATAGTGGTCACACTGCTTTGAAAGCTGACAAAATACTTACCACTTTTTTCTTTTTTTTCTTTTTCTTTTTCTGTAACTAGTAGCACATGGAGCAGATAAAATTGAATGCAATAAAGCCATCCACTGCTAAAAGAACAAAAATAAGTATCATTTTGCACTTCTGCTGATTATTTTTATGGTATGTGATAAGAATCCTGCATTTATTTTTGCATTCCTTGCACTTTAGTAAAGTTTCAAAGATGAACTGTTTCCACTGCTACAATAGTACTTAATTACATTGTGTCTGCTAGTTTTATAGAACTATAACATCTAGATTGTGTGGTTTCCCTGCACATGAGCTCTAAAAGCAGCATTTTTACAATAAGAGGGTTTTCTGACTGCACTGTTATGGCAGAAGTATGCTACAAACCTACTTGACTTGGGGGCTGCTGTCTGAAAGCTTACTGTGTGCTTTTCTGATAGGTCTATAGGCCTTGCTGTTGCAAAATCTGTTTTTCTTATTTTTTTGTATAAGCCCAGTGCTTGCATGGCTTTCTGCTCAATTCTTCAGATCTGCTCTTGGTTTAGCTACTTTGCCTGAGAGTTACAGAGAATCGGCCTCATCTAAAGTCATCTGCTACTAAAAGAACAGAAATAAGTATCATTTTTCAGTTCTGCTGATTATATTTATTGTATTGTATAAGAATTCTGTATTACTTGTTATATTTATCGCACTTTAAGAGTGTTTCAAAGCTGAACTGTTTCCACTGCTGCTGTAGCACTTCATTAAATTGTGTCTGCTAATTTTACAGGACTACAGTATCTAGATTGTGTGGTTTCCCTGAACATGAGCTCTAAAATCAGCATTTTTACATTAAGAGGGTTTTCTGACTGTACTCTTGTGGCAGAAGTGTGATGTGGCAAACCTATCTGAATTGGGGGCTGTGGGCTGAAAGCTTATTGTGTGTTTTCCAGATTGGACTGTAGGTGTTGCTGTTGTAAAACTTGTTTTTCTGATTCTATATAAGCTCAATGTTTGTGCTAGGCTGCTCTCCATAATGGAGTAGTTATCAATGGCTTGTACAAACACAAACCTTTTCAAGTTAAAATTTCCTCTAGAATAATATTTCTGCAACCTTCTCAAGTCTCCCCTTCTGTGCTAAGAGCATCTGAATTGTGTGCAGAGCAGCATTGCCTTGTTGGATAGCTACAGTTCACACTGAGTATAACGCTCGCTCTTCATCCCTGTGCTACCATCCCAGTCCAGTTAAATCTACCCACTCTTCTCTCTGGTTAATCCTATAGTAAAAAACCTAAAACCATGGATAGGCACTTTCGTGCTATTTCTGTGGCCAGTCTGGTGGACATGGGCATCCTGAGGCAATGTAGTGTTTGTCTGATGTATACTAACAACCACTTAATCCTGAAACAAACAAACACAGTATGTGAGACACAACTCTCACATACTGACAAATCAATTGACAAACAGGTTGTCAGCACACACACATCATTTCCCACACTGAATTATGTCTTGACACATAAACCCACATATACAGAGTTACTGACAAGTAATTTACCAAAACCTCAGAGGCCTCCAGTCTTCTGCCCTAAGAAACCACATGCAAACAAAGCCAAGTCAACACCAGCTACTACATATAATAATAAACATAGCAGTATCTCCACAAGCAAGCCCTTAAGGTGAAACTCCACACACTCAAACATCTTGGTGATAGGAGACTCCATTGTGGCACATACGGATACCCCCTCACTAAGTTGGATAAAGACAGGGTCACAGTCAGTTGCCTTTCTGGACTATATGAATAAAGACATGATGGACTTCTCTGAATACATGTTGCAGGTTTGTATGAGCCTCACATTGAGCAGCATTGTACCCTCACCAAGACTGATACCATAATACAAATAAAAGTGATTGACTTTAAAAATTGACTTAGCTACTGGTGTCATTCCAAGGAGATCCAGTGTTTGCCTGGGATGACATGAATGACAAACCATGCTGCTTTGCCAGAGATGGTCTTCACCTGTCACTGTTAGGTTTTTGAATATTTGCCAAGGCATTAGCCACCCCCCATAGTGTCTTTTTTGGGCAGTACCAAACCACCAGACCTACCAATGTAACAAATCCTTTTAATGCCAACCTAAAGGTACTACTACTCAGTGCTAAGAGTCTTAACAAGAAATTGCACTACCCTGAAGCTCTCCTAGCCCTAGAGAATTGTGATGTCTGTGCAGTTACAGAGATGTGGTTCAAGGCTGTGTTAAGCACCCCAGGAGTGCAAGGCTACAAATGCCTATTACACATTATGTCCACCCCTTGAACAGGAAAAAATAAAAGGAGGTGGCAGTTCCACTTATATAAAAACAATCACACCTCTAGATTGATAAAGCAGGATGACTCACTAGAGCTACTATATGTCCAGCTGACCATAGGCAAACTCCTCACCATTTCATCACTAGCTACAGGTCCCCAGACATGAACCAGGAAAACCAATCTGCATGCCTGAAGTTACTAGGATCACTTACCATTCAGCCCAACACATACGCAACCACTAATACACAGACTCAAAGATTACTGGACTTTGTTAGTGCAAATGCTCTGGAACAGCTTATCTGCACTCCCACAATGGACTTAAATATCCTTGACATAGTACTCACAAACATGGGGAGTACTGCACTCCCCCCCCCCCCCCAGTGTAGTGTATTCATTGGTAAGAACAGATCATAAACCTGTCTCCTTTGAAATAAATGTAATGGTAGAACCCTAATTAAGTACTAAAACCCTTAAGAATTTTTCCAAGGCAGATTACCTCATATTAAGTCATAGCATAGGCAATTTTAAAGCTCCCCCTAAATCCAAAAACATGGAGACCTACGCAGAGGTTTACATGAGTGTGCTGCACAACCACTTAAGAAACTGCACAGAAATGGCAGTACCTGCCTGAACTAAACCCAGGTCTAGTTAGAAAAACAGGTCAACCTGTTGGACCCCTGGCATAAATAGACTATACAACAAAAAGAAAGAATTTCCTGTTTAGAAGTAGTTGGGAGAATATACAACAGAGAAAAAAAATCCCTCATTAGTCTCAACAGGGAAGTCAGGGAAATAGTCAAGTGTTTAAAAACTAAATCTTCTTCTACTTCTTTCAGCTTTTCCCGGTTAGGGGTCGCCACAGCAGATCACCTATCCACTCATGATTGGCAGTGGAGTTTTACAGAGTCAAGTTGCCAGCCCAGCACCCAGCCTTCCACAGATGGCACACATGCACACACATGAACTCATGCCTAGGGCCAATTTAGAGTGTCCAATCCACATACAGCATGTCTTTGAGATGTGGGAGGAAACCGGAGCACCTGGAGCAAACCCATGCATCCACAGGGAGGACATGCAGACTCCACACAGAAGGCACCCCAGCCGAAGATCAAACCAGATACAAGACTAAAATACAGTAGCCTCCCTAGCAAAGGATAATCATTTTAGTTATGCCCAAAATTTTAAGGGAAACACTGAGTAATGTGCTGAGTTGGCTGTAGATGGCACTACCTTTAGTCAGCCAGAAGAAACTGCAAACCTGCTGGCTGATAATTTCAGTTCAAATTTCATCCCCTCATCACCTCCAGTCACTCCCCATAAAATACCACCTTCCATTTCTTTGTCTGTTATCACAAAAATAACAGGTAATCACTGCACTGTCTAAAGCTAGAAACACAGCATCAATGGGCCCTGATGGAGTCCCAGGGTGCCTATTAAATAGATTGAAACATGACTTAACAGTCCCACTTCAATCTCTATTTAACCACAGTTTGCAGATAGGCTTTATCCCAGTAGAATGGAGGATAACAACAGTTATCCCTCTGCACAAGGGGGGGGGGGTGGCATCAAGGGACCCAGGAAACTACTGACCTATAAGTTTGACTAGCTCATATGCAAGGCTATGAAAAGAATAATCATGGGCTTGGTTAGCAACAACATAGGGAATCTCCAGACTCTAGACCCAACCCAGTTCAGCTCTGTCAAGGGCAGGTCTTTCCTGCTCAAGCTGGTGGACTTCTTTGAGAAGGTCACCAAGGCTATGGATGAGGGTAAGACAGTGCATACCACCTACCTTGACCTGTCCAAGACATTTGCCACAATACCCCAGATGGGTATTATAGATAAATTCATAAAATTCTGTATAAACCTCTACATCACCAGATGGATAACCAAGTGATTTACGGACAGGATACATATTGTTAGAGTGGGGGGGGTCCCCATTCAGCAAGAGACCAGTCACCAGCAGAGTACCACATGGCTCAGTGGTGAGCCCCTCCTGTTTAGGATATACTTCTCAAATGTCAAGTCAAATGTAGATGGCCTTTGGCTGAACAAGTTTGCTGAAGACTGCAAATTAGGGGCAATCATTGATTACCCAAATGATGCTGGTATCCTACTGAAAGGTCTGATACAGACTAATGAGTGGTGTCAGAGCCATGCCCTCAAACTAAGTCAGAAGAAGTACATAATAATACCCTTTGGAAAATCAAATGCCCCATGCAAATTACAACATTGATAGCACCCCCTTAACAATGAACTCAGTTGTGAGAGATCTGGGTACTCAGATAGATAGTAATCTGAACTTTGACTGCCATATGTCCGTGGTGGTGAGGAAATCCTTCTATGTGGTTCAGCTTACGAGTAAGGGCATGGCATCCAGATTAAAGGATGTCATAGTACCACTATATGTGGCCCTCATCAGACCAATAATCGAGTACAATGCACCCTTTGGCATGTACCCCACTAGGCACCTGCAATGGTTGGAGTGCCCTCAGAGGTTTTTCACCGAAAAAGTAGAAGGTATAACCAACATGTGATATGTGGATCGATTAAAAGCTGTATAACTGTCTTCAGTTTCCTACCAATTACTGTGGGGTGATCTATGCCTGACCTACAAGGCAGTCTCTTACCCAGCCCTGATGGAAATGTTTCATATCTGCAAAACTAACTGCTCAAGGGTTACCCACTCCAAAGATCTAAACCTGATCACTGACATGAATAAATCATGCTGCAGAAACAGATGTGTGTCCCAGAGATTGCCCTCATCTGGAATAGACTTCCTATTCACTTAAAGCAGAGACCTTTCCCGAGCATATTCTTCAAGAACAATCTGGACCAATGAATGGGAAAATAGCAAATTCACTCCTGAGTTGTTGCTCATGTTCCTGTGGACAGAGGCAGTATGTAAAAATGGGCAAAACTCCACTTGCTGACCCTTGTTATCTTTCCCATAGGGATAGAAAATTGGGTAAAATCTGGGTAAAACTAACTAGGCTTGTAAGGGCTCTTGAGCAGTTAGCCTAGTAAGCTCCTATGAACATATGAACCAATAAATTATGATCGGGTTACCAATCATTAACATTAATTATGTGTTCTTGACATGTATGCCAAGATTTGCATCTCAAGCTTTACGTTTGAGGTGAATTTCTTTCATCCATGTCTCAAACACATAATAAGCAGGTTATGATTGGCAAACCTCTCATAATCCTCTATATGCAATATATTGCTGCTTTTTGTCTGGAGAGTCACTGCAGTATTTGTACTCTGCTATTCCTTAATGATGTTTTTCTGTAATTAACAGAAGCTGTACTTTCTAAATAGTACTTTCGATGATCAGAGTAATCTGATAACTTTTTAAAATTTTGTTTTTGTTCATTTGTTACCTAAGTAAACCAACTGGACACAATCCTCTTTTTCCTAGGTGACATTGGAATTATGTCTGTGCTGAGACTGAACAGATGCTTACAGAATCAAACCATGGGCTACAGGATAAAGTTTGTGGGTAGCTTATAACCTTAATCCTTTGTGCTAAAGTGGCCCACTGCTAACTATTATATTTAAATTAATTAAAGTTTAGAAGGGTTCCATGATGTCAGAATGTAGAAATGCCACTCATAGTAGTTATTTCTTATTGCATAAAAACAGTGTTACTCATTTCAGGTTTGCTACATCAAAATTCTTTACACTGAGATGGTTTAACTACTAGAAGACATATCTTATGTGTTTGGGGTATCGCTGTTCCAGTTGTTAGGAAGCTAAGAACCTGTACTTACATAGATGATTTACATACTGTGCAACTAATTGTGTATTAATTCACACTTTTGTTCATTTTTATTTGAAATCATAAAGTAAATTAAACAATTACTAGATAAAGTTCATCATGTAATTATTATGTAGCCAGTAAAGAGATTGTATCTGCATAGGATGAAATCAAGATAAGCATTAACCCAAGGCCTGATGGCATGAAATCAAAATTTCTAAATGAACTGCCTCATTACTTGGTTTTCACTATAGTAATCATTTTCAATAAATCTTTTGCCCCAGGGAAGCTATCCTCTGACTGACATACAGTTATTGAAATCCTAATATTCTGAAATACAGAGACAGAACAAGCCATAGACTTGAAAATGCTAGGCTAATTATTCTTATATGTTGGTGTTACAGCGTTAATGAGAAACTTATTAAGGCATGCCTTCAATGTGACACAGACACCTTTGTGGATAATAGATGCAGACCATCCTAGCTTTAGAAAAAATAATTTCATGCATAGCTAAACTAGGGTTCTTTAATAATTATGTTAACCTTGGCCTGGGCACTGTTAAATCTGTGAATGTCATATCATTCAGTTTAGAAAGGCATTTGAAAAGTGTCCCTTGACATCACAATAAATAAATTATTCTGGATACATTAGGCTTTCATCATTATTTAGTTAGAAAAGTCACAAAGAGGCATGAAGTTGTGCTCGGCATTTATAAATAATAGACCATCTTTTAATGAAGGGATTCTTCTAAGTTTTGTTCAGGGATTCTTGTTGTTAACATCTGTACTGTCATGGTGAAAATGGAAACTGTAATTTCCAAATGTCCTAGTGGTATAGTCAAGAAATGCTTAGTGAAAAACTCAAAGTTATATGCTTGTGAACACACACACACACACACACACACACACACACACACACACACACACACACACACACACACACACACACACACACACACATATCACTGCACTGGGCACAACTGAAAAAAAAAACACTTTTCAGTGACACTTTCAGATATCCCTCAGAGTCCAGTAACAGAATTCAAAAAATGAAGAATATTTCATAATGAAATAACTGTCTGATACCTTTACATATGACAGAAATGCCCATTTGTGTAACAGGCATACACAATACAAGCCACAGAAAACAGCTTTCGGAAGGGACAGCATTTTGCCTAACTAAAGTATTCTGTCTTCCATCTTCAGTCATGCTACAACAATCAGAAGAATGCATTTGAGACCACAATGTGTCCAGAGTGAGGCATGGCTGACGGATTAAACATAGTCAGTTGGAAGGTTCTTGTGTGAGTATTTTAGTGTAATAGATCATCCTTAAAATATTTATATCTATCTTTATAACTTCTGTCTGTATATCTCCTAAATTAAGCCATCTTATCTGTGTGTGATATCAATGCGAAAAAATATTTATCAGTACTCTGCCTGCTTCATTGAACATTTATTACCACTCTATCAATGTTATCAAAGGTTGGGCCTACATAACACTAAGTAACCATAACCCTACATTCTGCAATATGTATTAAACACAATCACTATACACTAACCTGACTAAAAACCTGCTCAAATTTTAAATACAACAGTAGTGCACTTAGCACAGGAAGTATAATTACAGCCTGTATAAACCTCTAGTTGTTTCAATCCACCCATGTCGCCTCCGCTCAGAAAGCAAGCTCTGCGAAGTACACCGCAATCACATTCCCTAAAATAAAAAATATTTCAACAGTTTATACAATTATATATCATATTTAAACATTTAACTAATAAAACATTATTAAAATAATTTAATTCCCATAGAAAGTCACCCAGAATGGTTACTGTAATATTCCTTAGACCTAAAGAAATTTCACCTCTCATACAAAGAAACTGTTCCATCAAGATACTGTATAAATTACAAGCATACCTCTCATCCTCTTAGATCAAGAAATGTGGGCAAAGCCATAAATAATAGGGGGGACAAAGGCCCCAAAATAGGGACAATTTTAAATAGTACTCTTACAAATGTAGAAAGTTGATAGAATAACAGATTTTGTATAAACATCCCCAGGATTCACTAATCTTCCATGCAGGAATATGTTATTCCTGCACTGAAATGACCATTTAAGGGCAGCACGGCAGCACTCCATGCATAGTAATGAAGGCACACTGCTTATGCTCCTAAATGAATAAGGAGTGTGGATGAGTGCAGGGGGTGTGTCTGAGAGCATGCCCCTGTGCTCAGGAAGTGCCGTTAGATAATTACAATGATCGAGAATGCTCACATGAGGTTACATACCTCCCAACTGTACAAATCTTCACAGAATGTCCAGATTTGTCGCCCATACAGTTGTCTTGTACCCCATTTGTCCCTGCAAATCACTGGGATGATCTCAGGATTGAAGTCAGTAAATAATGGCATACATTTCAGTTTCAGACTTTAAATCCATCAGAAAATGTATATTAAAACAAATCCTGTTACACTAGCAACTTTCCCAAGTTTATAAGAGCAGTATTTAAAATATATCCGTAGTTGGACCTCATGTTGTCAAGCTTTGTCCAGATAATTTGCATGAAGAGGTTGTGAGGTATTGGGGATTGCTAGGATGTCTGCCTAATGTGCAGATGCAAGCAGGAATCCACAGCAATAAGTGTAATCTGTCCCTTCCTAGAGAAAATAACAGTAGAGATTTTTTTTTATCAAACAAATTACATTTAACTGTAGGTGTGCGGGTTTGCCCATTGCTTAGCTACGCATACTGTAGCTTAAATAGCACAAGAAGATAAATAGCAAGATACATTCAGTTGAAACAGTACTGTAATAGTATAGTGGTCAGAGTGCTCGCTTTGTAAGCAGTTATTCCCGGTTTGATCCTCACTGTACTAAATTTTCATTTTGCATGTGAAAGCAATTTAGGAACATTTTTTTTGCTGTATAATTTACTAAATAACATATATTTGTGAACTGGAGTACTGCATTAAGTGCAGATGTGAGGTGTCATTGTAATAATGTGGCAAAATCCAGAGATAAACACAAGTGCCCCATACAGTATACGTACACATGAATCAGGGATACCAAATGAAGTTATAATGTGTAATGATTGCTAAATTCATAGAGTGTTCAAATCTACCACTTTCTCAAGAACCATGTTTCATTTCTTTCTAAATTAGTGCGGGGTAAGCGGAGTAAGCCCTTTTAAGCAGTAGTAAGTGGGTTTAAGCCTGTTTGCATTGGGGGCAAGCAATGCGCACACAGGTTAAGCAATTTTGAAGCTAACTCTCTGTAAGCATATTTAACCAGAAGTTAGCATTGCTTACCATTGCGCAAACCCGCACAAACCCGCTTACAACTGCTTAAAAGTGCCTTAATCACTCTGTATTCAATGGCCCATGTTCTGCCCAGCAACAAAATAACAGCCTTTGCAAGTATTTATAAATGTGGATGCATACATATATGTGTATATATATATATATATATATATATATATATATATATATATATATATATATATATATATATATATATATATATATATATATATATATATATATAGATATATAAGAGAACACAACAAATACATATATGACCAAAGGCACCATTAATGGGGGTGAGGGGGCAAAATCTGTGTACCTCTTGTAATTATTAATATCATCCCCTCTCCAACAAACAGATCTGCCTTGCAACACAATAACAACACTTGCAAGTCCCATACTCAACATAGCCACAAGAAGTTAACAGTAATCCATCCCACCTGTACAGTGTCAGGATGGTATCAATAACATATCATGCAGTACGGTCTGGCTACCATGGGGAATGTACAATGGGGAAGCAATAAACATACCAATGATACATACACACACACATATATATATATATATATATATATATATATATACATATATATATATATACATATATATATATATATATATATATATATATATATATATATATATATATATATATACATACACATACACACACATATACATATATTACTACGTATAGATATGTATAGGAAGATACATATTTAGAGGGTGCACAGCATATTGAACAGCCAGTATTCCTGCAGTTGCCACCTTTTAAAATGGACAGTATATGATTCTTTCATACAAAAGACAATTATTGTATGAAATATATATCCACAGAGAAGTCAAAGGATATGACACCACACACAGGTTTGCATACATTAGAAATGTTTATTTGTGTACTATTACAGTTGTATATGCCATGTTATATAGCTGTTAGGTGTTTGAAATACATACTAACTGAGTAAAGCAACTCTCAAGCAAAACATTTTATACAGCAATCTGAAAGTATAACATATGTTACTGTCCAGGACAAGGCCTTCAAGTAGTACAACAGTAAAGAAACACTGGGCCAGAAGATAACAATCAATCAACAGTAAGTAATGCAGATGTAGTTCAGCAGCCTCCAATTTCACTCTGTACTCAACCCCTAGGGAGAAAAGAATTAAGTTGTCACAATGAAGATCTATCTGTTACATAACAATGCTTAACTTAAAACAGTACTATCACTGACAAGCAGAACAGTCTGTATGACAGTAAGCACTAGCCCACCGAAGTTCCCAAGGTGAAATGTATGAAAATGTACAGCCATATACCTTAAGATGTCTTACTACTGATATCCCTCACATGTTGTAACAGCCTAGGTTATATATGATGCATACTCCTCCCCCATAGACTAATTTACAGGGGCATATAACAGTGTTACATGCACTGACCTCTGGACTGCACAAGGACACACATGTTTTGTCCAGCTGTAGCCCACATGTATATGGACCCTACCCCACAATATGTGTGGGGACAACAACGTTATTGGAATGATGGCAGGAATGGCAGCACGACATAATGATAGGCCACTAACAAACTCTTACTGCATGACATAAGGACAACGTCTGGTATATAGGTGGAGAACAGAGACTGGAACACAGGGCCATATTTGCAATATTGTTGTTATACACTGAGATAGTTGCTGGTGTTACAGGATTGGTTGCAACATACCCTTACTCAGGAATATGAAGTCAGAAACACAAATGGATGTAGCCATATACTGATAGCACTCAACAGACAGAATGCCAGTGATATATCTGAGACAAGACCTGTGTGGTGGACAGGCAAGACATAACAGGCAATCCTCTGGCCATCATGTGGATAGGCCCACAGTTGAGAGCTATGCAGACAGACTGCATTCCATTCTAAACTAGTATGTACACAAAAACCCTATAACACTAGTGGTATACAATGCATATACCAACACTACTCTCACTGTCTGTAGTTCTGGAACCTTATACAAATATGTAGTTGGCCTGTGTCTGCAATTCCTCTTGTAAGAGGTATTGCTACCTGTTGTCTGTAACACTGCTGGCCACACACAGGAAGGATGTCTTCTATACAGGAAAGGTAAAGGGACCACGCTCACATGATTTAGGAATTTATAGTAGTGGGTTGCCATGACAGTGGTAATTGGAAGCATTACACAGCAGGCTGCATGCAGATAGCAAGTGGTGGACACTGATTGGTGCAGAGGCCATCGCTTGATCATGTGCATCACCTACAAAATCCATGATGCAATCTATTCAAAGCAGCTCAATCCATGTAGTGGAGACAGATAGAGATAGAGAGAGAGAGAGAGAGAGAGAGAGAGAGAAAGAAAAACAAACAAACAGACAAACACACATCCATCCATCTACACAGCAAACTGTATCCAGAAGAGACGACATCTCCCACAACAGGTATATGAAGCAAATATGCATGTGACTGAATGTAGTACTTGGTCCATGATAATGGGCTAGATGATGTGGAATGATTTATATGTGCCATCAGGTGTTGCTGCAATGATGTCCAACTGAACAACTACTATGGACAATAATGTCTGCCCTGTGGGCAGTGGGCCATACCTGTCAACTGTGCAGATCAGCACTGACTGACAAGATGTAAGCCATCATAGTGGGTGTTGTGTACTGCTAGACATGTATATTAGTGCGGCCAATAGCTGGTGGTGGAAGTAATGCCATTATGATGGACACATGAGTTTCAGAGCCCACCACTTGCAGGACAGTCATGTTAACATGTAATGTAACATGCACAAATGCCATAGGTGTGTAATAGGCTTAGCTGCAATCTGTCCATATATATACCCCCCTAATGTTAGGCTGTGTTGACATGTGACACCTGTCTGTGTTGTAGCACGACAGAACAGTGCAACTGTGGAGGAAGGAGGGTTAGAGAGTGTGGACCTGATTTCTGAATGCACCCCGTATACAGACACCTTTATGTATATATATATATATATATATATATATATATATATATATATATACATATATATATATATATATATATATATATATATATATATATATATATATATATATATATATATATATATATACACATGTATGTCTACTTATATACAGACACACACATATTTATATAAATACATGTCCCTACTGTTAAATGACAGTGCTGCACGATATGTGTAAGGGAGCACCACACATATCAATACACACATATATATACAGCAGTAAATGGGTGCAAAATGGATGGTTATGTCAGGTGTGAACCCCATGTTGGGAACACATTGCCCTTGTTTATGAAGGTGGGATTGGTAATTTGGGGAAGTATAATAGGTATATTTGGGGAGGTAGGTTGGGTTGGAAGACAGACAAGACAGCATACAGGGGCAGTATATGCCACATGTGGTGGGTAAACACCCTGGATGGGGAGTGTTGTCTGGGATGTGGAAGCCCATGAACCCCCATATGGAAGCAATGGGACTAAGGTCCCCACCCATGGGCAGTCACAACATCATCTTCATGGCCCTGAAGGTGCCTGGGCTGGGGGCCAAGCAGGAGGAGCATGCAAACCCTGTGAGTGTGTACTGAGGGCCTCAAGGTGCTGTAGCACATCCCCCAAGTTTCTGTGGAGCTCCCTGTGCACCAGACCCTAGACCTGACTTCGGGTGACAGGATCCTGTCTGTGTGTGCTCCCGGGGGAGGGTGAACACCATCACCTGAGGTGGTTCCAACTGAATGTAGTGCAGGACCAGTAGATGAGGAGGTCCCAGCTTGGGTCACAGATGTGATGTGGCCTGGTAACATGGCCAGATGTGGTGGGAGAGGTGGTTCTGCTGGCAACTGTTTCCCAATCATGCTATTGTGTCACTGTTATAGAACATATGTGGGTAGTAATAGTTCACACATTCCCCGGTTATGTTTAACAGCATACATAGATATCCCCATTAACACAAAACAACAGCTGTGCAGCAGTCACATAACAAACAGAACACATGCATATATGGAATCATAGTGGCCCTTACAGTGGCATGCAGGTGACATTGTCTGTAACAGGCCACCAATGATAGTGTTTTGACATGGAACATGACTACAATCACATAGCACAAATTGTTGTACAATACGATATGTCCCAACAGTGGGTCTTATGTAGACATACCCGTTGAGTTGTGTGATCAGATCGTTGTTACATATATGGAGGGAGGGAGACAGAGATATGTATTAACAACTATGATAACCTTGCAGTATGAGGTCCTCAGACCCGTTTCCCTTTTTATGTCTTACAGGCAATATGTCCAGGGAATGGCTGTCTATGTACACAGCGGAGGAGGATGATGTCCTCATCACATACCTGGTGCAGCACTACAACACCTTGTTTGGGCATACAGCCCATGATCTGCAGAAGAGGATCTCCCTGTGGAATGATATTGTCCACAGGATAAAGGATGTCTGCCTGCATAACGGCAGTTATGAGCAGGTCCGACACTGATGGACTGATCTACTCCACCATGCCCTTTCGGCGTGTTGCTGGGGTTGGGGTGGGATGAAATTTCAACAGGGGAAGTCATGCCATCCAGTCCCCCCTGACACATGTTGAGGAGCTCCTTGCCAGCCTTGGGGCACCTGCCCACTTGCAAACACAACACCTGGCAGAGGACATAGTGGAGGTGGGTATTACCCACACAATGGCAGAAGACCGTGCAGGTAAGGCTACAGGGCAGATCGGTAGACCACTGTTGCATATCCATCCGCATCTGTAGAGTTAGATCATGCATATGTCAGATGAAATATATATAGTCTGTTGCTGCGTTGTAGTAATAAAAGATGTGCATAATCTGTAGTATTGTGGGTTTGTGCTATTGATGTACTGTAATGCTGCACCCACCCTGCCACAGGTGTGGCTACTGACATCACATCACTAACAGGGATTGACTATAGCTGCACTGCATGCTGTTGAGTGCCATATGTCATGCATGTTGACAGATGGGTAATGGGAGGTCTGTGTGTAATACCTTTGTGCAACCTCATCTGTAACTGTGTGTGTGGGGGTGGGGGGGTGTCTGGTGGAGTGAAGGGCGGTTGATGTATGTAGAATGCCTGTGTGTATGTGTGTGTGTGTGTGTGTGTGTGTGTGTGTGTGTGTGTGTGTGTGTGTGTGTGTGTGTGTGTGTATCCATGTATGCACACGTGTGAGTGTGGAGTTGTTAATACCTCTCAACTTCCCTTTGAAATCGTGCAGTACATGGACATGGACAGACACATGAGACACCAGGAATACTTTTCTGACATGCAAACTCAGGGCAGATGATAGTATAATAACGTCTGTAGCATGAAACATGCATTGGGAGGGAAAACTAGACACCAGGAATACTGTTTTAATTACAATCAGCAGAAAGGTGAAAGAATACCCACGTATGCAGCACTACAGATGCATTGAAGAATTACTAGACAACACCAGAGAGTGTTTCCAAATATTACTGTAGTTCACATAAAAAGTTAATAGATCAACAGATCCTGCATCTACTGAACAATAGTTACATATGACACTCCAGTGAGTGACATTATTGAGTGACTGTAGTAGCCCATAACATATGGGAGCCATGCTCAAGATGTCTGGACAAATCCAGGGTGAACACTAGATTACATAGAAGAGTCTTTGAAAAAAACACTCTAATCAGGTCAAAGAGGTAATGGAGTAAGAGGTCATGTTTTGTGATCACTTTTCTAGGCAATTAGAAGAATGATACGTCAATGATTGGTATTCTTCGCTGTAATTATTCAAGACTAATGCAGGATGGAGAACTTAAGAGAATAAACTAGGGACAGTCTGTAAAGTCAGGGACAGGTAAGTAGTATGGTGGAATGTCAGGGTGTGTGTGTGTGTGTGTGTGTGTGTGTGTGTGTGTGTGTGTGTGTGTGTGTGTGTGTGTGTGTGTGTGTGTGTGTGTGTGTGTGTGTGTGTGTGTGTGTGTGTGGGGGTATATTTGTACTGTTAAGCAATGACATACAGGTCTTAAAGTGCGTTTCTTCATTTCCACTCACAGGTGACAAGGTGGGTCACGGTCCCTTCTACAGGCAATCTGATGTTGGTGTCCATACAGATATTGAAAATGATGATAGGTGTGCTGAGGCACAGGCGGGGTTGTCAGGGGGCTGAAGCTGCGCAATCGTTTGACATTCTACTTTTATCCACCCCATCCCCGCACACAGTCACAATGCCTATACATATCCCATCATCAGTGGCCATAGCAGAGGGACAGTTGGCGGTTGGTGGCATGGGACAGGACAGTGTGGTATCTATGGCATGTGTGTCTGGACACAGCAACCATAGCCAGATGTCCGGTGGAGTATCACATAGGCAGATGTACTGGGGTGCTTGCTGGAGGGCTGCTGGTCACCGTGCCACTGGCAGAAGTGCCACATCTGGTACCACCATGCGCATGTTTCAGGGTGTCATGGAGGCACAGGCATGTATGGAATGGTACACCAGACAGGCTCTGAGGCTGCAGAGGGCTACTCATTCAGCTGTTACTGACAGCATCCGTGATCTTGCAGGTGCCCTCCATTATTTTTCAGAAGTCATGGATAGATGGTTTTGTGAGATGGTGGGACTCCTCGACAGTGGAATTTCTGTGCTCGAGTATGTGGTGGGAGTGGTGCAATGGCCACGGGGACATAGGCCAGCAACACCAACAGCTGGAGGTCGATGTGGATGTGCAAGAACAACAATCTGCTCCTGTAGTGGCAGTACCAGCCCCAGCACTGCAGGGGGGGTGCTGTCCACACCACACCACAGCAGGCCATGTGCACATGGTCCTGGCCAGTCCCGGGAGGGACCTGGATCCAAAGGACATATGTCATCATCAGGGGAGAGTACCATATCGTGGCTTGTACCTAGTCATGCCTGTGGAACTCTTGGAAGGCAAAGTTCTCGTTTCTGTGTCTGGAGACGGTGAACTGCACACCCTGCCAGGTATGGTCTGCAGCTGTCCAACAAACACCTGTATAGGGCAGCCACATGGCAGAACTGTGTGCATGCATACTCACACACAATACAAACACAGCTAGGGCAACCCCATACCTATACACACCACATCACTACGGCCATATCAATAATTAAACCCCCTCACTCACACACATGGTGTCAAACGTATGGCTGAGCCTAGGTCACTGGCAAACCAACAACACTTCCTCTGGCAAACCAACAACACTTCCTGTGCATATGTTAATAGCCGTGCCACATCCTTGTCATCCATAACATCGACGTAAGGACAGGCTAATATGGTTCTGATGCACATGGTAACTGTACTACGGTGTACCAATGTAATGTTGTGTAACATGTTGTTAGCAGTAAAGTTTAATGCTTACATGTCAGGAAGTGTAGCTGTCCAGCCATGATGCATTATAGCTGTTATTAATACTGAGTGATTGTGGTCTCCATAATGTAATCCATTTGTGTTGTAGGTGTCTATGTGTCAGCAGGAGGATGGTCTGTTGTTGTATCCTACAAGGGGTATGGCACTGTGGTGACAAATTGGCTGTGCCATATCCTGGGTAGAGGTGAACACATGTCACAGGTCTGTTTAACAGTTACTGTATATACCACATGGATGATAGGTCTGGCGGTGGTGTATACAGGTGAGTGCATGGTGGCTGCTGTAAGCAGCCTTTCTACAGTGGACAATGGTAAGTGTACTAGGTGGTAGACACCACATGCTTGTGTATAACACACACAGCCTCTGCTTTGGTGTTGATGCAATACACAGAATACTGTACACATGGATGTATGTACCTGTGCAAGGAACACATTGTGGCCTATGTAAATCCACCAAGCCAGAATAGGCACAACAACACATTGGGAAATAAGCAGTGTGCTAGTTTAATCTCATTGACAATGGTACTGAAATTGTATATGTCCCCTTCCCCAATGTAGTGCAATCCTCAACTCAGGAAACATAGGTTTACTGGTGTGGGTGGCACAGCCCTACCCTTTGTAAAGTGAGAGGTGCTGTAGAACAGCAGATAGTGTGATAGACAACTACTTAACCTGTTAACATGAACTGTACAGTATTACGGCCAGCTAAGCAGGGAGATACATTCAACAGTAACTGCAATGATGGTGGCTGAGTCCACAACAGCCACACCCGGCTATATATACCAACCTCAATATCGCTGCACATCTATACAGTGGGGAAGAGAGAATTTACACATCTACCACTAGTTGTGATGGAATATATGTCCACAGGATGATATGTGTGAAATGTTAGCATATGCCAGGCAGCTCTTGGACAGGTGACCTCCTGGAACATGTATATTCTACAAACAGAAGTAGATTCCTTCATATACACACACACTCTTACCTGGCAACACTGGGACTAGACCCCTACCTAGGTATGTAGTGCTACTGATGTGTATGGCCTTAATTGCACACACTACACAGCTTTTAGGATGAGGTGTGTTCCAGGTTACATGTTATGTGAAGAACATCCCCAGGCCTGTACAGTATGGTAATGGTGAATGTACTGGTTGTTTATGGACACTACATAGTGTGACATACTATCGTATACACACTGACAAACACATAACAGTCAGATACACATCTGAGAGACCTGGGCTTATCAGTGCTAACTACCTTGTCAGTGTGTCCATTGTGTTACAGATAAGTTGCATGCAGCACATGAATAACTGGGCTGGATAGTGTTATCAGTTACCTGTACGGTTGATGGTGACAGTGGTTCCCATGCAGTGGAACATGGGACATGTACCGGGGGTACCATGATGTAAAGACAGTATACCCACACCCCACAGTGGATATTGTATGCACTGAAACACATGATAACACCCTAATATAGCCACCATCACACATTGGCCAGGACTGCAATACAACCCCTTGTCTATCCCAAGAATGCTACTACAGGGATATACATCTAATGCACATGCCACAGGCATAGTACAGTGATGCATTGTCATGCCTCTCCTTTGGTCAGCAACATCACTATCCCTGATACTGTGTGGCAAGGTGCATTGTTTTAGGAGAATATGGCCTCATAATGCTGTACCCTACAAATATACACACATGCACACATACACACACTTGCCAGAACTCAGAGGGTATCCCATGCCTATCAACCCATTTGTATAACAGTGTTGTGCTGGAACTGTAAGGCCCAGGTAGCCCTTAGGGAGAAGAGTGTAACAAGGTACATGTAATGTCTGGTACAGCAGCTGCCACATCTAACTATGGCAATGGGGGGGTGTGGTGGGTGTGAAGGGCCTCAGGGTATTCTCAACTACAGGTCTACAAACACACAGACACTGATATTCTCAGTAATGCACACGTACACATTTTTCAGTACTGGGGTCCATCAGTGCAGGTGTTCATAGGTGTGTACCAGGCTACTGTCCATGGAGAGATGGGAAGTGTAGGGGATGCGTGTACAGTGGTATCATGCCACCTGCCATGTGCCAGCAGGCAATCTATCAACATATACCACAGGGGTGATCCTCAGGGTGAGAGTTACATGCATCAGCCAATCATCTGGTTGCCTCTTGCAGAGGACCAGTGAGGTGCTCCAGTTGACATGTATGTAACATGTATTACATAACATGGTCAGTGTCTGTCTTGGAGAACTGTACCCAATCATGTTCTATTGACTGTGGTGGTGTACAGGGTGTGGATTCCTATCTGTGGCATTCATAACACAGCTGGGCAGACATGTCAGTGTCAGTCAAGCATAGATTGCCTGTAAGTAGCCAAGATGGATACCTGACATCTGTACATCTGCACAAAGGACAGACAGACATCAACTAGCCAACTAGCTATGCATTAGGATGAATGCTTTGACAGACGTCTGACACCGATAGGTATGACATTACTACATGACAGCAGCCCTCACTGACATGTGCTATACACACAGTAGTCTACAGTTATTTTCCACATGTCAGATCATTATCCAGTAGAAAATATTTAATGAGACACAGCTCACACACCAGGAGCATGACTGTGAGGACTCAGAGTCCATCTTTGCATGCAGGGGTGCTTGGTTTCAGTACTACAATCTGCAATCTACTCTTACTTGGGAAAGCACTGTCAACAGTAATAACGCAATGATGCACTACATGCCAGTGTGACTGCATATAACCTGGGATACTACCCATGTGTGTAACACATTCAAATGCAAAAGAGTGTTGTACAAGCCGTATATACTCAGGTGTCCTAGACAGTAGACTCACACCCCTTGCTACTGTAATGACAGCACATAGATGCATTTTATGTACATGGCATTAAATACAGTTATTAAAGATGTCATTACCCTGATATTTTATCAGACTAGAATGTGAGCACTGCTTACCAAGGCTGAGCCAGGATTAGCAGGTGTCAGCATTGCTGCAATATAAATGCTAAGCACATTTGCACACTGATAAGTGAAGCCTACATGGTGTAAACGCCTGTACATTTAACCATACATTAGCAGTGCTTACCATCTTGCAAACCAGTGCAAACCCGCTTAAAGCTGCTCAAAACTGCCTTAACCAATCTGTATCCAACAGCCCTTGTTCTGCCTAGCAACAAAATAAACAGCCCTTGCACCCAGGACCCTGTACACTATAGTCACAGCAGTTAGCCACTAAGCCATCAACAGCTGTGAAAACAGTTGCTGTTTTTCTAATATATCTGTCAGTACACATACTGAATAGTATTGAACAACTGGTTTGACTTCTACAATGGCGTAGTACTTGTTAGTGATAATACTGTTGAATCCCATATGTTGTTATATCTAAATATACACATATCAGATAAATACGGTGTGATACATCTGGGAAAGTATACCCAACAGTAATGTTTACTCATAACAATGATATGTATATGCATATATACATATGTAGATATATGTGTACATGTACATACACATATATATATATATATATATATATATATATATATATATATATATATATATATATATATATATATATATATATGTATATATATATATATATATATATATATATATAAACATTTGTATATTGCATTATATATATGGCCATGTGTAGATCTCTCTGTATGTGTGTATATATATATATATATATATATATATATATATATATATATATATATATATATATATATATATGTATGTATATATATATATATATATATATATATATATATATATATATATATACATATATATATATAGATAGATATGTGTGTGTGTGTGTGTGTGTGTGTGTGTGTGTGTGTGTGTGTGTGTGTGTGTGTGTGTGTGTATATATATATATATATATATATATGTGTGTGTGTGTGTGTGTGTGTGTGTGTGTATATATACATATATATATATATATATATATATATATATATATATATATATATATATATATATATATATATATATATATATATATATATATATATATATATATATATATATATATATATATATATATATATATATATATATATATATATATATATACACATATATGTTTAACATATGTCCAGAACATGGGGTGGAGTCATGCCTCAGCACCAATAGTCACAACCTTTTAGTGCAAGGGGATGTCATGTAAGTATTGCAGGTAGAAATGTAGACGGTTGCTACTGTAACAGCGGTTGTCTTAATAGAATTTTTGTGTGTGGGAGGTCACATCTGATATTGACATGTACACCATCAGTTATTGACAGACATCCTAAGATTATCAAAGTACAGTACCACAAATATCACAGTAATGGTCCCGTGGAATACAGCAGAGGTATGACTAATAAATGTGGACAGTCTGACACACTCTAGTCAGTCCAGAGGTATACAAAGAACCCCTTAGTGCAAGATGTGTGGACCATGCCTGACAATGTGGGTGTTAACAGCCATGTAAATGGGTATATCACGTAAATACTGGAATACATATGCTCACACAGTTTATGCATTCACACACTCC
This sequence comes from Protopterus annectens, assembly GCF_019279795.1. Classification (NCBI taxonomy): domain Eukaryota; kingdom Metazoa; phylum Chordata; order Ceratodontiformes; family Protopteridae; genus Protopterus; species Protopterus annectens. The sequence continues at coordinate 790,633,049 of NC_056727.1, forward strand.
TGTCTGTCCTGACACATAATAACCGCTGGTACAGAGGTGCCATGGCCACCTACTACCCACTAGTTAGTGACATACATCTATACAGCATCCTACTGCTTTGTCGGAAATACACAACAGTTATGTTGGCCCGGCAGCAGTACTCCTGACAAATATCTGGACATAACATCACACTGGGTAAGTACACTGAGCTGCTAGGCATGTCACAAAGCACTGTGCAAACTACAGGCAGACTGCCACGGCAATGGCCTACATTTCTTATGGGGGAATACACATGTACCTGCAAATATAGCAGGCTCTACAGGCATGTAACAGCACAGAGTAACAGACACCTGTGTGAAAGCACATACCCACAACCAATGTGAACACAGCCACAGCCACATATGGTAAGCGTGCTTAATATTACAGTATATAGACTGTCTGATCAACACCATCCTCATATGTGCCACTCACACACTAACCCTACATATACTGGGCCAATACACAGTGTATTCAAATGCCTGACTGCGGTATGGGACATGTGTGTGTTTGGCCCTACAAACATGTAAGCTGATAGGGTACCATACATTGGAGCAGCATGCAACATCAGATAGAACAGGACCAAGAACAATGACATCTACGACAGTCTGTACACAGGCCAAGGTACATATTCGCAATACACACACAGTCAAAAATCACCATAAGTACACAGATCTCACTACTGTATACACTACGACAGAATGTCCAGGTTTTGTCCTCAAATATAACCCCTACTATACATAACATGTCTAGCAGTCTGATGTCTCACTGACTTATCAGGTATGATGTCAATAAATAATGGTGTACTGAACATGTTCACCTCTTACTGCATGACATAAGTACAAAGGTTGACAGAGTTGTGGCTGGAGCAGCAAACACAATGCAAAAATTGACATGCTGCTTTGATAACCTCATACATTTACTGGTATAACAGGGTTTCTTGTGACATATGTCGTATGAGGGATATGAAGTCAGTAACTCTCATGGCTGTCACCATGTACTGACTGCAATCCTTAGACTATGCTACTGCATTTCTAAAGATAGGTAATCTGTGAGTAACACAACACATGTAAGACTCCAAACACTGGCCAGTCTGCAGATAGCCCTAAAGGTGGGAGTTTCCTCAACCACATAGCACTGTCATGACAGGTATTAAATCATGTAGACCAACCATATCCACACAAAACCTGTTAAACCATTACTTCAAATGCAGAAGAGCAAGACTTACATTCTGTAGTCATGTCTGAAACATCCCCCTCCTGTTTGTTGGCCTGTCTCCACAGTGTATGTTGTAAGAGGTATATCCCACTACCCTCAATGATGCTGTTTGCCAAATACCAACATGAAGTCCTGTTCACAGTGAATGAAAAGCGCCAACACCCACAAGATATTCCTAGTTATAGGAGTGTGTTTCCATGCAATTGGCTATGAGAATGCTACCACAGCTATTCCACATGCAATCAGCTGGGGGGGGCTATAATTCATGCACAGGCCATCAGCTGATCATGAGCATCACCTACAAAACACAAGCTGCTGCCTAAGCAAAGCAGATGTACTTCTGCACATCCACCAGAGAGGGAGTGAGAGAGACAGACAGAGACAAAGTAAGACAGGGAGAGTGTAGGAGAGTAAAAGCTGAACATGATTGTGTCACACACTTACCAGTACGGGGTTTCAAAACCCTGCCTGACTATGCATTGCTATTGCATTTCTATGCAGTTATTGCATGTGCCACATACCTTTCATGTTGGAGAGTTGTCCAAAGGTTATTTGATTTTTTCTCTGTTTTTCCTCTGTTTTCTGCAAAAAAAAAAAAAAAAAATCTTGTTTTCCCGCCTTACTGAACTAGAATAGTCCAGTCTTCAGAGTTTGCTGATCTCTGGGCTTTGGCTTGGTTCCTGTCCTATTCCATATCCTTATTTGGATAAAGGGAAGCTTCTTTGTTCACCAGTGGGAGTGGGGAGCACTGAGCAGCCTATTTGTCCCTAGAGTAGTGGTTCCAGCCAGCAACTTGTAGTCTATTGGCCATTTTGGGTCAATTCCTAGCTCTTTTCAACCCCCTGCTATAAAGCCCGCTTTAGCGCGCTTTTGCGTGATTTAGCTCGGAGTTGCCCATAGAGCACCATTGGGCAGCGCCGGTTAAACAAGGTTAAACTATTTCTGGCTCCGTAAAGTCTGCTCTTCAATTTTTCCCTTAGAACTTCTCTACTTGCAATCTAAACAGTCTATTCTCTATTTCAAAAGCTCAGCACTTGCTCCTAAAGCATTTTTATATAGGTAAAGTACTTATATACTAAACAAAGTACTACATTAGCCTAGAATCCCCTTGTGTACCCATTTCCCTATAGGTCCCTTCTGACTCAGTTACACAGCAAACTTTTTCACTTTTTCTAGCATGTCGAATGGTCAGTTGCTAGCGTCCTCTCCTGTTCAGCTGGTGAATCTGGGCATCTTGAGGCAATGTTACAATTGCCTCATGTACACAGACAACCCACTCCTTCTCCCACAAAACACAAATACATGTGAGAGATGCAACTATATAGCCAAACTGGAGGCTGAGCTCTCAACTCAGGACTGGCAAGACCAGACAGGAGGAGAAGGAAACCACGCACACCACAAACCCAGTTTCACATAGAACTATCACAACTGCAAAACAAACACATAAACACACAAAGACATACTAGGAGGCACTGATCAAAAATCTACCAAAACTACAGAGGCCTCCAAAGCAGACACCCAAGCAACTGCCACCTCAAGACATAAGACATGCAACACATAGTTCTCAAAGTCAGTGTGCTAAACAGTCACAGCCCTTAAGGCCAAACACAATGCCAGACACACTTGTTATAGGTCACTCCATAGTCAGACACACTGACGTCCCACTCACCAGACTGAACAAGGAAAAGATCACAGTAAGCTGCCTGTCAGGCACTAGAATCCGCCACATAACACAAGCACTCAGGTCACTCCACAGCAAGTACAAGTATGACTCAGTCATTGTCCATGCCGGTGTGAACGACCTGAGACATACCTCCCTGGACTACATGAAAAGAGACATAGAGGAGCTCTCAGATTATGTAGCCCAGGCCGGTATGACCCTGACCCTGAGCATTATCCTACCCTCACCAAGAATGATGCCACAATACAGAGACAAAATGATCAGCTTTAATAATTGGCTTAATTACTGGTGTCATTCTAAGAGGATCAATGTCTGTCTGCCTGGGATGACATGCTTGACAAGCCACGCTGCTTCACAAGGGATGGCTTGCACCTGTCACCCTGGGCTTCCGGATATTGGCAAAGGCTCTTGCCACCCCCATAGTGCCTTTTTTAGGCAAGGCTCAAATGATAAACCTACCGCCCTAGAAAAAAAAATGGAGAAAAACTAAGGGTAATACTGCTCAATGCCAGAAGTCTAAACCTCAAGATGCATGCCTCAAAGCCCTCCTCAGTATGGAGAACATCGATGTCTGTGCTGTGACTGAAACCTGGTTCAAGGCTCCTGAGAGCACCCCAGCACTATCAGGTTATACCTCATATCATGCATTCGGCCCCAAAATCCGGACTGAACCACAAAAGGAGGGGAGTATCCATATTCATAAAGGATACCCAAACCTCCAGGTTAGTGGCAATGCACGAAGCATCAGAGACCATCCAGGTGCAATTAACCATAGGTAAAACTGCCCTACAGTTTGTAGCATGCTACAGACCACCTTCTCAAACTCAGGAAACCCACACAGCCTTCCTGAAGACACTGGAGAGTATGAATGTCTCTCCAAACACCATCATATTGGGTGACTTCAACTACCCAAACATAGACTGGGAACATTACTCAAGCCCCAACACCCTAGCCCAAAGGTTCCTGGAGTTCATAAACTCAAATGCTATGGAACAACTAGTCACCATTCCCACAAGAGGAGAAAATATACTAGACCTGATCATCACAAACATGGGGACAAAATGCTCCACACTGGAAGTATATCCCTCATTGGTGAGATCAGACCATAAATTAATCTCATTGGAGATCCACATCCCGCCCCCACCCCAGCAAAAAGACCACAGTGAAGAACTTCTCAAAAGCAAACTTCACACTTCTTAAGACTGGAGTGGTATCCTTCAAGGCCCCCGAGCCAGTGGAAACCACAACCCACGCTGTTGAAACCCTTACAAATGCCTTCTACGAGCACCTCCAGGAATGTATGGATCAAGCAATCCCTGATAAAATCAAGACCCTTTCCACCAAAGGCAGGCACCCGGTCTGGTGGACCCCAGCCATAAACAAACTCTACAACAAGAGGAGAAAGCTACTACATGACAGAGCAAAATCCCTAAAAGGGAAGGCATCTCTGATCAATACTAGCAAAAACTACGATCACTCATAAAATCATCCAAGGCCAACTTTGAGAGAAAAATCGCTAATGACACAAAAGACAATCATAAGGCCTTCTTTAGCTATGTTAGAAACCTGGGTGGAAACTCCCAGATATGCTCAGAATTAGTCCAAAATGATAAAAAATCACTGAACCCACAGACATTGCCAACATACTGGCAGACAGGTTCAGTGCAAATTTCTCCCCTCCTTCCCCCCCAAAAGGAGAAATATCTATCCCACCAGAGTCTAGCCTCCCAAACATCTCAGATGCCCAGGTGAGAGCTGCTCTCTCTAAAGCAAAAAACACAGCATCAATGGGACCGGACGGTGTCCCCGCTGTGTGCTACACAAACTCAATGAGGAACTAAACCCACACATAAGGCTGCTGTTTAATCTTAGCCTTACTACAGGATACGTACCCAAAGAATGGCATATGGCAACTGTGGTCCCACTCCACAAAGGCGGTGCTTCTACGGACCCTGGCAATTACCGCCCCATAAGCTTGACGAGCCTTGTCTGCAAAGCTATGGAGAGGATCATAATGGAACTCATAAATAAAGACATTACGGACCTACAGACACTGGATCCTACCCAATTTGGCTTTGTCAAGGGCAGATCCTGCCTCTTGAACTTGGTCGACTTTTTCAAAACAGTCACTAAAGCCATTGATGAGGGTAAGGCAGTTCACACAGCCTACCTTGACCTAGCAAAAGCGTTTGACACAATACCCCACTCGGGCATCATAGAAAAGCTCACCAGCTTAGATGTAAACCCATATGTCACAAGATGGGTTGCAAACTGGCTCAAGGACAGAACACACAGGGTTAGAGTTGCTGGTGCCATGTCAGACTCTAAGCCGGTCATGAGCGGTGTCCCACAGGGCTCAGTCCTGGGCCTCCTCTTGTTCGGCATTTATTTTTCTGAAGTGCAGGCAAACATAGGGGGATTGTGGCTGACAAAATTTGCAGATGACTGCAAACTGGGCACCATAATTGACACGCCATCAGACACAGACATCCTCCAGAGAGGTCTCATAGAAATGGATAACTGGTGCCAGAGCCATGGCCTTAAGCTAAATGCCAAAAAATGTATAGTCATACCCTTTGGGAAAAACAAGGTAACCCCTAATTACCACATAGGTGGTAATCCATTAAACACGGAAGAAGTTATCAGGGACCTGGGGACCCAAGTTGACAGTAACCTCTCTTTTGACACTCACATTGCCAAAGTGGTTAGGAAGACCTTCTACATTGCCCACCTGATCATGAAGGGATTCACATCCAGATCAGGAGAGGTCATTGTACCCCTGTACTCTTCACTTATCAGACCAATGATTGAGTACAACGCCCATTCAGAATGTACCTTACCCGACACCTGCAGCAGTTGGAAAGACCCCAAAAGTTCCTCACCAAAAGGATAAAGGCTCAAACATATGTCATACGATGCCCGACTGAAGAAACTCCAGCTCTATTCAGTCGCATACCGTCTGCTCAGAGGTGATCTGTGCCTTACATACAAGGCCATGTCCAACCCGCAATTAATGGACATGCTCCACCTCAAAAAATCCAAATCCACCAGAGCCACGAGAGCAAGAGACTTAAACCTCAACACGGATATAAATAGGATGTGCTGGAGGGACAGATTCATCACCCAGAGACTCCCTACACTATGGAACAGAATCCCAGTCCATGTGAGGCAGAGCCCCTCACTGACTCTGTTCAAGAGAAATCTTGACGAGTGGATGGGAGATCGTAGGTTTACCCCGGGAATCATCTCTGTGTCACTGCTGGACAGAGGCACAGCAAACTAATGGGTATTGTATTCTCATCCTAAGGGGTGGTGAAAGCCACACACACTCTGGCTAGGCTTATAAATGCCCTAGGGCAGATAGCCTAGTATGAACCTATGAACCTATGAACTAATGGTGAGTGACATCAGCAACAGTAATAAAGGAAGGATAAGGTAGGTGTAGTACATGTGCCTGTCCACAAGAACAGGTGTCAAGGACGACACAGCCACACTGTCTCAGGGACTCACACACATTATCACAGTTGGCAAAGTCAGAATTAGAATTCCTAACTAACTAGTTTGCTACATTACAGTATTATGCAGGTATCACATGCACCACAGAGGTTATCAGGCGGATATATGGGCAAAGGGTATGTCAAGATGACTGACATCAGAAGACATGCTTCAGTAGGGCAATGAGAGGTCTAGTGAGTGTGAATGGCATCCAAATCATTAATCTCCACACACACACAGACACAGGTTTGCCAGTACTGACATGCATGGGTTCATTGCTTTACAGGTGTGTAGTGGTTGACTGTGCTAGAAGGCTGTATAAGTCTAGGCAAAGGGTATACCTTGGCATCAGGCCACATGAAAATAGTCTGCAGTGAAGCTCAGTGGTGTAGTCTCTGGATTGGCCCACACAGGTGTGTATTGTATTCACCATCCACTCATCTGGGTTACTATTGTGGGTGGCCTGTGCTGTGCAATACTTGCTATGTATGTGTTCTAGGTTCTATAACATGGATGGTGTCTGGGATGTACACGTGCCCCACATGCATGTTCTGTGGACATGTACCTTGGGTGTCTGGGGCATGTTGTATGGACAGATTATCATCTGGTGTGGCATTCCTGACCTCATGTGGTGAGAACTGGCAATGGAAACCAGGTTGACCCTACGTCTACACTGACAGTATGATACAGGTATTCACTGTTGTTAGTGGCATCTGTCCATACAGGGCATGTGTATAAGGCATGGTATTTCCTTTGTGGGTTACATTTGCTGACTGTACAGTTGTTGCAGGTGTCCAGTGGGGAACATAGTGAAGGACCACTGTATGCAATGATATGCCTATTGTAGAGATGGGACAGGGTGCCTTGTCCTCTGTAGTCTACTGAAATCACACCATGGTTACTATCTGTGGGCAATATGCAGGGAACTACCAACATAGTGATTGTTGCTTAGCCAAGTGTGTTTGTGTATGAGACATGGGTGGAGAGTGTTCTCCGGGTAATACAAGGGTTGCCTATATTGTTCCCCAATCCATAATGTCACACGTAGGGGTATGGATTGTCTACACCAGCATGTCTGCTGTTTGACATCTGTTGTCCTTGTAAGTTGGGCATTGTGACATATAATAGGCCCACCATATAAGAAATTTGCAAAACCCACTTCACAATCAGTCCTGTTATTACACAATCACAGCTATCTCCACACAGGATACTGATGACAAACACATACACAAACGCACACACACACACACACACACACACACACACACACACACACACACACACACACACACACACACACACACACAATCACACACACACAGTTGTCATGCTTAGGATTAGAACTTCTACCTAAGTATTACATCACACTATAGCATTACGCAGTTATAGAATGTGCCACAGAGCTTAAAGGGCTACTCCTTCACCAAAGTGTTTTTCAAGGTGAATGACATCAGCAGGCTTGCCAAAGTATAGCAATGGAAATTGTAGTGACTGTGAAGGGCCTCAAAAGCATTGATCCCTACACATGCAAACAAACACACAGAGTTTCACAGTTTCCATATCTGGGATTAGAACTCCTTCCTAAGTAGTATATCATACTACAGCATTACACAGTTATAGCACACGCCGTGGAGCTTACTTGGCTACCCTTTCCCCAAAGGTGTATTTCAAAGTGAATGACATCAGCATGCTTGAGAAAGTAGGACGATGGAAATTTTAGTGACTGTGCATGGCTTCAAAAGCATTGATCCCTACGTAGACAAACACACACACACACACACACACACACACACACACACACACACACACACACACACACACACACACACACACACACACACACACACACACAAAGTTCCACAGTTGCCATATCTGGAATTAGAACTCCTACCTAATAATATATTACACTACATCATTACACAGTTATAGCATGCACCACAGAGCTTACAGGGCTACTTCTTCCCCAAAGGTTTATTTCAAAGTGAATGACATCAGCAGGCTTGCCAAAGTAGGGCAATGGAAATTCTAGTAACTGTGAATGGCCTCAAAAGCATTGATCCCTCCACAGACAAACATACACACAGAATTTTACAGCTGCCATGTTTGGGATTAGACCTTCTGCCTAAGTAGTACATCACTCTATAGCATTATGCAGTTATAGGATGTGCCATGGAGTTTATCGGGCTGCTCCTTCCCCAAAGGTGGATTTCAAAGTGAATGACATCAGCAGGCGTGCCAGAGTAGGGCAATGGAAATTGTGGTGACTGTAAATGGCCTCAAAAGTATTGATCCCTACACAAACAAACACACACACACACACACACACACACACACACACACACACACACACACACACACACACACACACAATTTCAATGTCTGGTATTATAACTCCTACCTAACTAGTACATCATACTACAGTATTATGCAGTTATAGCACATGCCACAGAGTTTACAGGGTTGCTTCTTCCCCAAAAGTTGTATTTGAAAGTGACTGACATAAGCAGGCTTGCCAAAGAAGGGCAATGGAAAGTGATTTGACTGTGAATGACCTCAAAAGCATTGATCCCTCCACCGACAAACAAACACACACACAGTGGTTCACAAGTTCCATGTCTGGGATTAGAACTACTACCTACCTACTACATCACACTACAGCATTACGCAGTTATAGCATGCGCCACACGGAGCTTACTCAGCTACACCTTCCCCAAAGGTGTATTTCACAGTGAATGACATCAGCAGGCTTGCCAAAGTTGGGCAATGGAAAGTGATTTGCTTGTGAATGGCCTCAATAGCATTGATCCCTACACAGACAAACAAACAAACACTCACAGAATTTCACAGGTGGCATACTTTGGGATGAGAACTCCTACCTTACTAGTACATCACACTACAGCATTACAGTTATAGCATTTGCCATGAGGCTTACTAGGCTACTTCTTCCCCAAAGGTGTATTTCAAAGTGAATGACATCAGCAGGCTTGCCAAAGTAGTGCAATGAAAAGTGTAGTGACTGTGAATGTCCAAAAAAGCATTGATCCTTACACAGACAAACAGAGTCTTATAGGTTCATATGTTCATAGGTTCATACTAGGCTATCTGCCCTAGGGCATTTATAAGCCTAGCCAGAGTGTGTTTGGCTTTCGCCACCCATTTTAAATTAATTTTGCTATGCCATTTTTCGAGGTTAGTATACTGTGCCTCTGTCTAACAGTGACACAGAAGTGATACCTGGGGTAAACCTACGATCTCCCATCCACTCATCAAGATTCCTCTTAAAGAGAGTCAATGAGGGACTCTGCCTAACCTGGACTGGGATTTTATTCCAGAGTGAAGGGAGCCTCTGGGTTATGAATCTGTCCCTCCAGCATGTCCTATTTATTTCAGTGCTGAGGTTCAAGTCTCTCGAGTGCGTAGCTCGATGGGATATGGATTTTCTGAGGTGCAGCATGTCCATTAATTCCAGGTTGGACATGGCTTTATACGTCAGGCACAGATCGCCTCTGAGCAGGCGGTATGCCACTGAGTAGAACTGGAGTTTCTTTAACCAGGCAGCATATGGCATCTGTTTGAGCCCTTTGATCCTCTTGGTGAGGTACTTTTGGGATCTTTCCAGTTGCTGCAGGTGTCTGGTAAGGTACATCTCAAAAGGGGCATTGTACTCAATTATGGGCCTGATGAGGGATGAGTAAAGAGGCACGATGACCTCCCCTGATCTAGATGTGAATCCCTTCATGATTAGGTGGGCTATATAAAATGTTTTTCTAACCACTTTGGCCACGTGGTTGTCAAATGAGAGATTGCTATCAACTTGGGTCCCCAGATCCCTAATTACTTCTTCTGTACTTAATGGATTACCACCTATGTGGTAATTTGTGGGCACTTTGTTTTTGCCAAAGGGGATGACTATACACTTTTTGACATTTAGCTTGAGGCCATGGCTCTGGCACCAGTTGTCTGTTTCTATGAGGCCCTTTTGGAGGATGCTTGTGTTGGCTGGAGAGTCGATTATGGCACCCAATTTGCAGTCATCTGCTTACTTGGTCAGGCACAGTCCTTCCGTGTTTGCCTGTACTGCCGAGAAATATATACCGAACAAGAGAGGTCCCAGGACTGAGCCTTGTGGGATGCCACTTGTAACTGGTTTGGAGTCTGACATGGCTCCAGCAATTCTAACCATGTGGGTTCTGTCCTTGAGCCAGTTTGCAACCCATCTAGTGACATAGGGGTTTATATTTAAGCTGGTGAGCTTATCTATAATGCCCGAGTGGGGTATTGTATCAAAGGCTTTTGCGAGGTCCAGGTAGGCTGTGTGGACCACCTTCCCCTCGTCAATGGCCTTGGTGACTGTTTCAAAGAAATTGACCAGGTTTAAGAGGCAGGATCTGCCCTTAACAAAGCCAAACTGGGTAGGATCCAGTGTCTGTAGGTCCCCAATATCTTTATTTATTAGATCCATGATGATCCTTTCCATAGCTTTGCAGACCAAGCTAGTCAGGCTTATGGGGGGATAGTTTCCAGGATCCGTTGAGGCACCACCTTTGTGGAGAGGGACCACTGCTGCTGCACGCCACTCTTTGGGTACATATCCTGTAGTAAGGCTGAGATTGAACAGTAGTTTTATGTTTGGGTTTAGCTCTTCTTGGAGTTCATGTAGGATGCAGCCTAGGACACCGTCTGGTCCCATTGATGCTGTGTTTTTTGCTTTGGAGAGGGCGGCTCTTACCTGAGCATCTGAGATGTCAGGGGGGCAGCACTCTGCTGGGATAGATATTTGCCCTTTTGGTGGGGAGGGGGGGAGAAGTTTGCGCTGAAACTTTCAGCTAGGATGTTGGCAATGTCTGTGGGTTTGGTGTATTTTTTGTCATTTTGGACTAATTCTGAGCATATCTGGGAATTCCCACCCAGGTTTCTAACATAACTAAAGAAAGCCTTGTGATTATCCTTAGTGTCCTGTGCAATTTTTCTCTCGAAGCTGGCCTTAGAAGATTTTATGAGTGCCCATAGTTTTTTGCTAATACTGATCAGAGATGCCTTCTCTTTTTGGGATTTTGCTCTATCATGTAGTAGCTTCCTCCTTCTACTGTATAGTTTGTTTATGGCTGGGGTCCACCAGACAGGATGTCTGCCTTTGGATGATTGGGTCTTGGTTTTATTTGGGATTGCATGATCCATGCATTCCTGAAGGTGTTCATAGAATGCGTTTATAAAGGATTCTGCAGTCTGAGCCATATTTTCCACAGCCCCGGGGGCTTTGAAGGATTCCACCTTGGTTTTGAGGAGTGTGAAATTTGCTTTAGAGAAGTTTTTCACTGTGGTTTTCTGGGCAGGGGGTGGGGTTGGGATGTGAATATCCAGTGAGATTAGTTTATGGTCTGATCTTACCAATGAGGGATACACTTCTGGTCTGGAGCACAGAGTCCCCATGTTGGTGATGATCAGGTCCAGTATGTTTTCCCCTCTTGTGGGAGTGGTAACAAGTTGTTCCATAGCATTTCAGTTTATAAATTCTAGGAACCTTTGGGCTAGGGTGTTGGAGCAAGAGTAATGCTCCCAGTCTATGTTTGAGTAGTTGAAGTCGCCCAATATAATGGTGTTTGGAGAGACCTTCATCTTTTCCAGTGTTCTCAGGAAGGCAGAGTGGGGTTCCTGGGTTTAGGAGGGTGGTCTGTAGCAGACTATAAACTGGAAGTCAGTTTTACCCACTGTTAGTTGCACATGGATAGTCTCTGATGCTTCGTGCTGTGCCACCAACCTGGGGGTGTGGGTATCTTTGACGAATATTGATACTCCCCCTCCTTTTGTGGTTCTGTCCAAGTTTTGGGGCCAAAAAGCATGGTATGAGGTATAACCTGGTAGTGCTCTCGGGAGCCTTGAACCAGGTTTCTGTTACTGCACAGATATCGATGTTCTCCATGCTAAGGAGAGTTTAGAGTGCGTGCATCTTGAGGTTTCGACTTCTGGCATTGAGTAGCATTACTCTTAGTTTCTTATCCCTTGTGATACCTATGGAGGTGGATTTGTCTTTTGAGCCTTGCCTAAAAAAGGAACTATGGGGGTAGCAAGAGCCTTTGCCAATATCCGAAAGCCCAGGGGTGACAGGTGCAAGCCATCCCTAGCGAAGCATCGTGGCTTGTCGAGCATGTCATCCCAGGCTGACAGGCATTGGATCCCCTTTGAATGACACCAATACTTAAGCCAATTGTTGAAATTGATCATCTTGTCTTCATATTGTGGCATCATTCTTGGTAAGGTTAAGATGCTACTCAAGGTCAGAGTCATACCGGCCTGGGCTACATGCTCAGAGATCTCCTCTATGTCTCTTTTCATATAGTCCAGGGAGGTACGTCTCAGGTCATTCACACCAGTAGGGACAATGACTGAGTCATATTTGTACTTGCCTTGGAGTGACCTGAGTGCTTGTGTTATGTGGCGGATCCTAGCACCCAACAGGCAGCTCACCATGACCTTCTCCTTGTTCAACCTGGTGAGCGGGACATCAGTGTGCCTGACGATAGAGTCACCTATTACAAGTGTATCAGGTGTGTTGTTTAGCCTTAAGGGCTGTGACTTTTCGGCACACTGGCTTTGTGAGCTATGTGTTGCACGTGTTTTGTTTTCGGGGAGCAGTTGCTTGAGTGTCTGCTTTGGAGGTCTCTGCTGCTTAGGCAGATTTTTATTTAGAGCCACCCAGTATGTTTTTGTGTGTTTATGTGTTTGGTTTGCTGTCGTGGTAGGTCTATGTGAGACTGGAATTGTAGTGAGTGTTGTTTCCTTCTCCTTCTGACTGGTTATGCCAGTACTGAGTTGAGAGAGCTTAGCCTCCAGTTTGGCTATATGGTTGCATCTCTCACATGTGTTGGAATTTGTTGGGAGGAGGAGAGGGTTGTCTGTGTACATGAGGCAGTTGTAACATTGCCTCAAGATTACCAGATTCACCAGCTGGACCAGAGAGGAGATTGACAACTGACCTTTGGACATGCTAGAATAGCATTGGGAATTCCTTTATAATTGAAAAAAAGGGCCAATGGGGAACAAGGTACTCAAGGGGAGTTTGTGAGGGTGTAGTGCTTTTAATATTTTAGTGCTGACTTATATAATTGCTTTAGTGAGCAAGTGCCAGGTAACTTAAATGCAGTGTGTTACAGGTAACCTAAATGCAAAAATGACAATCAGTAACTTTCTTTCAAGTGAAACAAGGAAATAAGTACAGTAAGCAATGCAGATATCACTAGGGATCCACAGAAGCACTGAAAAGCCGCATTTTAGGTGGAATTAGCATTTCAGGGAAATAACAAGCAAACAAACAACAAGCATACAAACAAAGCTAGATTCAGCAGGCCTGGATCTAGTCTATGCTACAGCAAACAAGGTGTAACAATTTCAGTAAGAAACAGTTCAAATATGCAGGCACTATAAGCCTTTAACCAAAAATTCCCAGCTCAGAAGGGCAGAGTCCAGCCTCTCCTCCCACAAGAGTGCAGACCACGAACCTTTTTAATGTAAAATAACTGGCCTGAAGCCCAAGTGCTTAAACCAGAACTAATACACTTTTAGAATAACAGACACTGAGCCCTCAATCAGCAGTTCCCAACTTAGAAGGATGTAAGCTACCTGTTCTGCCACCACAGTGCAGGCCACAAACCTTCCTAATGTAAAACAACTGGTCTGAAGCCCAAGTGCTTAATCCAAAAGACTTAGAATGATAGCTACACTTTAATCAAGTTACTATCAAGCAGTAATAAATACAATTGAATACTTTAAAGAATGCCTGGATTAGTGCTCAAGTTATACAAACAAAGCTAGATTCAGCAGGCCTGGATCTAGTCTATGCTACAGCAAACAAGGTGTACCAATTTCAGTAAGAAGCAGTTGAAATATGCAGACACTATAAGCCTTTAACCAGAAATTCCCAGCTCAAAAGGGCAGAGTCCAGCCTCTCCTCCCACAAGAGTGCAGACCATGAACCCTCTTAATATAAAACAACTGGTCTGAAGCCCAAATGCTTAAACTAAAAGGCTTAGAATGAGTTACACCAAGCAGTAATAAATACAATTGAGTACTTTTAAGATGACGCAAAAGCAAAATAAAGTAGGAAGAAACACAAATACAGTAAAAGCAGATACATTTTTTTTTCACAACTGAACTTCTTAGGTAACAGAAGGTTGAAACCTGATACAGCTTTTAAGAAAGAAATCTCAAAAGAACCAATGAGGTGCTTAGTCTAAGTTGTAGTCCAGGTGACCTCAGTCAGCCAATGACCTCAAACAATTGTCTCTCACTGAAATGCCTGATGGCTTTGGCTAAAACAAGATGTCCCTGAATATGTGCTCAGACACACAGCCTCCACAAACACTAGGCCCAAATACAAGCCTGAATATGGAAATGCTACAAATATCCCCACTACTTAGAACAAACTGCAGAAATGTTTCTCACAGTTGAAAAGCAGCAGTGAGCCTTTAAATGAAAGTTTTAAACAGCTAAAGGAGCCTCTAGAAAAAAGAGTTTAACTGCAACAAGTTAGCAGAAACAAACAACCCAACAGATGCTTAATAAAAGTGGACAATTTCCAGTTAATACCTCACACACAGTGAAACTAGCTAGAAAAATACACAGTACACAAAGTGCTATACATAACAAAGAAATAAAGAACAAAATAAACAAAAAACAGGATACTTAAGGTTATATATTATAGCTCCGAGTTTCCTCAGTGTCCTTCCTTCGATTAGCTCAGTGTGAAATGCCATGTCTGCGATCAGAACTCTTTCCTAACTAGTACATCACACTATAGCATTACACAGTTATAGCATGCACCACAGAGATTATAGGGCTACTCCTTCCCCAAAGGTGCATTTCAAGGTGAATGACTTCAGTAGGCTTGCCAAAGTAGGGCAATTGAAAGTGTAGTTCATAGGTTCATAGGTTGGTACTAGGCTATAGGCCTTAGGGCCTATACAAGCCTAGCAATAAAAATTCCCTGGCTATTTCTTCTCACAATATTTACTTGCCTGGACCCCTGTCTAGCAGGCAACTGACGCAATCCTCAGGGTGAATTTCCTATCTCCCATCGTATCGTAAAGGTTGCTTTTGAAAAGGGCCAAAGAGGCACTCTGCTTGACATGTATGGGCAGTCTATTCCAGAGTCTGGGGAGTCTCTGGGTCAGGAACCCATCCCTCCAGCATATTTTGTTCATTGTGATGACAACGTTTAGATCCCTGAAGCATGTGGCTCTGAGGAATTGGGATTTCTTTAAGTGTATCATGTCCAACAGCTCTGGGTTTGACATGGCCTTGTATGTTAAGCAGAGATCGCCTCTGAGTAGATGATATGTGACAGAGTATAGCTGGATGATTTTTAGGCATTCAGCATAGGGCATCTGCTTTAGGCCTGTGATTCTTTTAGTGAGGTATTTCTGCAGCCTGTCTAGTTGTTGCAGATGTCTTGAGAGGTACATATCAAATGGGGCATTGTATTCTATACTGGGTCTACTGAGAGATGACTACAGTGGGACAATGACCTCCATTTTTCAGGATGAAAAGCCCTTAGTGATGAGGTGTGCCACATAGGCAGATTTCCTGACTGTTGTGGTGATGTGGTTATTGAAGGTGAGACCACTGTCCACCTGTGTCCCTAAGTCTCTTATCACACTTTCAGTGTTTAGTGTACTGCCACCTATGTTGCAATTCATGGGTACATGTTTCTTCCCAAAGGGGATAACTATACATTTCTTGGCATTGAGCTTGAGCCCATCATTCTGGCACCAAGCATCTGTTTCTGTAAGGCCCTTTTGTAGAATATCCACATCATCTGGGGATTCAATAATGGCTCCCAGTTTGCAGTCATCTGCAACCTTTGTTAGCCAGAGTCCCTTAGTGTTGGCCTGTACTTCAGAGCAATAGATGCCAAACAAGACTGGTCCCAGGATTGAACCTTGAGGTACTCCAATTATCAGTTGTCTGGAACTGGATTTGGAGTTGGCTACTTTTACAGTGTGGGTTCTGTCAGTAAGCCAGTTGGCAACCCATCAAGTGATGTAGGGATTAATGCCCAGCTTAGTACGTTTATCTATGATTCCAGATTGGGGAATGGTGTCGAAGGCCTTGGTGAGATCCAGATAGGCTGTGTGGACCGCCTTACCCTCATCCACAGCTCTGGAGACTGATTCAAAGACATCAATCAGGTTCAGGAGACAAGATCGGCCCTTCACAAACCCAACCTGGATGGGGTCCGGTGTTTGAAAGTTGCCAATGTCTTTGGTTATAGGTTCCATGATAATACGTTCCATGGCCTTGCAGATCAGGCTCGTCAGATTGATGGGGCGCTAGTTTTCAGGATCCAAGGTGGATCTTTCCTTGTTGAGTGGGATAACTATAGCTGTGTGCCACTCAGTGGGCATGAAGCCTGAGGTGAGGTTATGATTAAACATGGCACTTAGGTGAGGTGCCAGTTTATTTTGTAGTTCATGTAGTACACAGCCCGGGATGTTGTCTGGTCCCATGGATACTGTATTTTTAGCTTTGGAGAGTATGTTTTTTACCTGTGTGGCCATTATTTCCAGAATATGGCAATCTTTCGGTATTGAGATGGGCCCTTTTGGTGGTGAGAGGGGGGTGCAGTTGGCATTGAATCAATCTGCCAGGATATTGGCAATATCCTTGGGATCAGTATATTTAATGCCATTCTGTTGTAGCTCAGAGCAGATCTGAGCATTGCCATTTAGATTCTTGACATAGCTATAGAACGGCTTTCGGTTGTCTTTGGAATCTTTGGCTATATTATTTTCATAACTAACTTTGGAGGATTTTATGAGGAATTTCAGATTCTTACTGAGGCTGGCAAGGGAGTTTTTTGCATTCTGGGATTTTCCACTTTTCTGCAACAGTTTCTTCCTTTTGTTGTAAAGTTTGTTTATGGCAGGTGACCACCAGATTGGCTTCCATTTCTTGGAGGAAAGCATATTGGTTTTATTTGGGATGGCACAACTCATGCACGAGTGGATGTGCTCGTACAGTGCCTTAGTGTAGGATTCAGCAGTTGAACTTTCTGTTCCCATTGGCATGGGTGTCATGAAGTTTGTCACTTCTAACTTGTATAGTATGAGGTTGGCTTTGGAGAAGTTTTTTTATGGATGTTTCCTTACTGGGGGGTGGGGGAGGGATGTGGATGTCAAAGGTGATTAGCTTATGGTCAGACCTGACCACCAAGGGGGTGACCATAGGTGTGGAGCATCGATTTCCCATAGTGGTAATGACCAGGTCTAGGATATTGGAGTCCCTGGTGGGACTATTGTTTAGTTGATTATGAATTCCAAGAACCATTGGGCAAAGGTGTTGGTACATGAGTAATTTTCCCAGTTAATGGTAGGGTAGTTGAAATCACTCAGTATTAGGGTGTTTGGTTGCATCTTAATATTTTCCAGTATGTTTAGAAAGGTACAGTAAGAATCTTGGGGCATGGTGAGGATCTGTAGCAAGCTATACAATTTGGATTGCCGTCTTACCTAGTGTTAGTTGCACCTGGAGAATTTCAGATGCATTGTGTTGGGAAACTAGCCTGGTGGTGTGAATATCCTTGGTGAATGTGGACACTCCTCCACCTTTAGTGTTTCAGTCCCCATTTGGTGGCCAACAGGTGTGAGTTGTAGCCTGGTATTGCAAGGGTGCTCTCTGGAACCTTGGACCAGGTCTCTGTTACTGCACAGATATCAATGTTCTCCATTTTTAGGAGTGCCTAGTGACTGTGAATGGCCACAAAAGCATTGATCCCTACACACACACAAACACACAGTTGTCATGTCTGAGATTAGAACTCCTACCTAGCTAGTACATCACATAATAGCATTACACAGTTATAGCATGTGCCATGGAGCTTAGAGGGCTACTCTTTCACCAAAGGTGTATTTCAAGGTGAATGACATCGGCAAGCTTGCCAAAGTAGGGCAATGGGGAGTGTAGTGAATGTGAATGGCCACAAAAGCATTGATCCCTACACACACACTCAACCAACCACACAGTTGCCATGTTTGAGATTACAACTCCTACCTAACCAGAACACCACACTACAGCATTACGTAGTTATAGCACACCCCATGGAGCTTATAGAGCTATTCCTTCACCAAAGGTGTACTACAAGGTGAATTACATCAGCAGGCTTTCCAAAGTAGGGCAATAGGGAGTGCAGTGTGTGTGAATGGGCCATAAACCATTCATCTCAAAGCACACACAACACTCAGTCACACACAGGTTTACATTTAACAGGTATATGTATACAACTGCTAGACAAATAATGACTTTTACAGTCCTGTTACACGGTTATCACAAGCACCACAGACATTATAGTGCTGAGGGATACAAGAAACAAATGTCTACAGTGATTGACATTTGCACATCATGTGGTTCTAATAAATTGGATGTGTGCTGGGTGGGGCAGGCCTCATGATGGGAGGCTCTGTGTCACTGTCTGTCCTCTCTTCCACACATCTATGTGTAAGTTTGGCCTATTATAGTGTGTTGTCCTTGGATATATGTGTGTATTCCTATCCAATGTGTGTGCAAAGCATGACTGGTGTGCAATGTGGAGTGTGTGTACAAGCATCTGTGACTGTCAGATATGTATAGTCCACTGTTGTTGCCAGACATGGGCTTCATTTCTCTAAGTGTGGGAGCATGCCCGGTATGACCTTCTGTATTTTTATGTGTGAATCCATTACAGGTAGGTTCTACACCAGTGCAGGCTTTTGTGTTCTACACCTACAGTTATCAACCTGTTTCTGCAGGATATCTGCAGACTGGTGGAAAAAATGGGTCACAATGGGCAAAGGATATGGGTTACTGTAGGCAATTGTGTCTGTGCTGCTTCTGCTGCATAGTTTTGGTGTTAGCAGAGATATTCAGACATATGTACTGTTTTACACTGTAATGTTTTATGTCATCAACTACTGTTGGGTATACATATTTGCTTGTAGTAATTTCCTGGGGAACACAGGTTGAATGAAGCTGTGTCCAGTATTGTGGTCTGCAGTCTAAATATTCTTGCACGATCATGCATTCTGGAGGGGAAGCTGCAAACACTTGCTGATGGGTCTGTGTAAATGGTTCAGCACCTTGGTACAGTGGTGGCTGAGGATCCCATGCTTGTACATCCATCAACGTGACAGTATGGCCAAATCCTCCTGTCACCATACCTCACAGCTGTACAGATTCAAACAGGTTACCCAGAGGCATGGCTCATATTTCTGGTCATTACCCCTTCACATTTTGGTTTACACTCAGGTTTGTAGCCACTCATTACTGTGTTTGCAGGCAGGGATATTATGTGCACACAGCTGAGTTTCAGACTTCACACAATCCATGGCATCCATGCTTCTACCCCCCCCCCCCTCTGTTATTCTATCCTCTTCCGAACATTATGCAAAAATTATATGATAAGTTCCCTATAGTTATCACTTCATCTCAGCAGTATTTAGGGGTTGGTCCACAGTTCATGCAGTAGGACATGGTGGACATGCTACTGGGATTTGTCAACATGGCCTTGGATTTGGGTTCTGTGGACTGTGTTATGTTGTTATTTGGGAGTCCATGAGATAATATACATTGGCAGTATGGGTGAGACACAGCCCTTTGACAGATGATTATAGGGCATTTGGTAGTGATACAGGCCATCTGTAGCAGGCTTTTGCATTGTGTCACTCCTACATTCCCAGGCTGAAAGCCACTATATAGACCTGGGGTGTCAGAGTAGGTGTGCAAAATGTTAATATCAATAGTTTCTGTCCTTATTGATCCAGTGGTGCGGATGCTGGCAGGGTGCTGCTTAGAGCTAGGGACACACCTGCATGGGACACCTCTTCAGCATGCTGCATTCTGTGGCTATTCCCATACAGAGGTGGGGGTCATATTGTACTCATTCCCAACAGCAGGGATAAGACCTGTGAGGTACCTGTGGCTGATGGCGGGGTGAGCTGGGTGAGTGTGTGCTATGGAAACTACTTGCAGCTGACTCACAGATAAACGTGGGACATTCCACTTATGCTGGCTTGTGCAGGGACATCAGCAGTTTCTCAGTACTTCATACCTGTGACTTTTGTGATCTGCCAGTATTTGGCCAGATGACATCAGTATTCTATATTACAAACCCAACTAATATGCTGCTAACCTGTATGTACAATTCCAAAGGTGTGTCCATTTGACAGTAACATTTTATACACTCTCTGTCTAGGGTACTTCCACCAGTGTGCTGTTTGTATGTCTGGGCCCACATTCATGCCATGTCCATCTTTCAGATGGTGACAGATATTACATCCGAACAATTAGTATGACTTACTGCTGGAATGTGTCTTGCTGGGATGCATTGTGTTTGGCACTGCAGTTGTGAGAACTTGGCCCTGTCCATTGGCAGTACTGGCCACTAACCACCAGGACACAACCCACCATGCCTACATGCTGACCACTCTCACACAATATACAACACACATCAACCTAACACACAAAGCCCTGCATATTGTACATGTGCTACAATCTATCCTGCTACTTTGGCTGGCTCAGGTAATCCACTGTTATTATACCTACACACACATGCTACTACATTTCTACATTGGATTGTCGGGGGAGGCACACCTGACAACTGTACACATTTGCTATGACTGTACTGGTATTTCAGGTACTCCATTTCATTCTGTATTCTGAGCTATCATGCAGACTAGAGGCATACAGTTCTTAGGTTTTATTGACCTACATTTCAGTTTCAGACTTCTCACCCTTCAGAACTAACATCCCACTGCCTGACCTGTTGTAGTCTGTCTGTGAAGGTCTGGAGGGCAATTGTTCTCCATAGCCATCAGTCAGTGGCCTTACAACAGCCTTTCTTTGTGTTTGTCTATGCCTGTCCTGCTGGCTGAGCCTGTTGTTGGGTATGTGAGCCTCACTGACTTGCATGTGTGTGTTCTATGGACACACATTTGGCCCATAACATGTCCTGCAGTGGATTTTGACACCTTGTCTAGTACTGGCTACTATGGCGACACCAGTATTTGTTACAGATTTCATGCTGCTGATATAGGTGTCTACTATCTGCTGGCATCCCATTCATCCACCCGATTCCCTTGCATGCTCACATCCATACCATAGATACAAGTAGCAGAACATACTACTCCATTCAGCAATTGATAGGGAGAGTGACTTACCTCGTGACTGTGACAGTATTGAGGATGGTGCTGGAGGGATGACTATGTTGGATACACCTAGTACACTCCCTATATATGGTTAAGCACAGGTAGTGTCATGTTTGGCATCCCTTTTACTGTATGTGTGAGTCAGAGAGACATGTCATTCCCTGGGTTCCTACCATGCCAGTGTATGTGCTAGGTGTAGCCTCTTTGCCAAGGCCTGGGCATACTGGGCATGCCTCCTTCTACCTATTGGGGCAGGCTCAGGTTGTTCCTTCTCCGAGTCACTCTGTGCCTGTGCAGGCCTTGGCAATGATGGGGGGCTGTGTGGCTCTGCCTCCATGCTGTTACTACTGCAGCTGTTTCTGTAGGATCATATTGTGTAGCATGACACATAGGATGACAATTTGGGTACATCTAGCTGGTGAGTACTGCAAGGCTCCACCAGATATGTCCAGGCACTGGAAACGTGACTTGAGCATCCCAAACACACGCTCTATTATGATTCTGTTCTGTGCGTG
This sequence comes from Protopterus annectens, assembly GCF_019279795.1. Lineage (NCBI taxonomy): Eukaryota > Metazoa > Chordata > Ceratodontiformes > Protopteridae > Protopterus > Protopterus annectens. Next base: position 790,655,146 of record NC_056727.1, read on the forward strand.
TACCTCATTATGGAGTTCTTATTCGGGTGTGTGTGCATTTCTGATAGGTGTCATCAGCCACGGCTCCAATGCGTAATCAGTATCCCCCACTAGGTGTCCATATGGGATATCCCCATTGGGAAATCTCTGGTACAGCTGCGTTATATGCAAGATGTGGGAGTCATGATAGCTTCCAGGGCTGCCAGCACACACATTCGTTATAATGCCCTGGGCATCATACATGACCTGGCAGTTGATGAAGGGGAAGCCCTTGCAGTTTATGTAGACTCTACCCCGCTCACTGGGTGGTGCTTTGATGTGTATGTGCATGTAGTCTATAGCACCCACTACCTCAGGGTATTCTGCTATTTGGTGGAAGAGATGCATATTGCTGGTCAATGCCTCATGGGTGTTGAGGAAATATATGTGCTCACCAGCATGTGCTGACATGGCATCCAGGAACTGGTGAAGTACCTTGGATGCTTATGCCTGTGAGATCCCCATGATATTCCCAGTTGGCCTTTGGAAGGGACCTGTGGCTAGTATTCTTAAGCCTACACATACTTTGGTATCCACTGGGATGGGTTACCCTCTGTTGGTTCTGTGTGTGAGGCGTGGCTGGCACAGCTCAACAATTTGCTGCAAGAGGTCCCTGTCCACCCTATAGCGCTCCACTATCTCCAGCTCATGTAGCCCCTGGTAGGTTACCCTGGGTCTGTACACTCTTCTCCTTCTCCTCACTGTGGGTTGGTTGTCAGCATTCTTATCCTCACCACCCTCAGCCTCTTCCACATTGATTGATTAGAGCAAATGCAGCCCCTATCATTCTGTTGCTTTTGTTAGGTAAAATTTCCCTGTTTGTGTACACTGGTGGTGTAGAGTTTGTAGGAAAAACCAGAGGGAGAGGTGTTTGCATAGTTTATAGTACTGTGCTGGGCTGGGCTGCTGCCTGTGTAATTGGCTGATTCTGATACATTTCACCTGCTAGTTCTCCTTGATTACCTTCCTACTGCTGTTTTCCCTTCCCATTGCATTCCTGTTTAAGCCGAGGGGTACGCCGTGCAAACACAGTGCTCAGATGTGAACAGAGCTGCTATTTCCTGGTTTAGTTTTTTCTGTTTGTTTAAACCCCGGTGCGTGGCACGCACATCTGTTTAGGCAATGCAAAGAGTGCTAGGCAGCTTCAGACAAATACCCATTTCTTAGCTCTGCTAAGCTAAGGGCAAACTAGAACCACAGAGCTCCAATAAGCTTACAGTATGCCTAATACACCCCTCTATGATGTCAGCTAACTCTTAGGCTTGCACCATGGTTTTCCTGCACTTACACAGTTGGGTACAGTCTAGCAATGAGGAGAAATTTGTGAGTCAGTATCATTCCACTCATTTGCATAAGATTGCCTGCTAATGCCTAGTTACAGGTCCCACACTAAGCTTTCCCCCTTAGCAACCACTATTCACTGGCCTTGTTGTCTTCTGCCTGCCATTGACTATAATGGCAAAATTGTGCTTTTTTTAGGGTTTTACTTTTATTTTCCGGCTGATCATATTTGTGTGCCACTGACCTATGCTTAAATGACTGAAAGTGGCCCAAAAAAATAAAAGTTATTATTTTTTTTTCCAACTGTTTTCCATGCCAATAGCCATATATTTGGCTATTGGCTTGTTTTCCACATTATATACACCCTTTATTTGGAGCTGTCATGGCTCCATTTTGTAGTTTGCAGAAATGTACCTGGTTACTAACCAAGTACATTTCTGCAGGTTACACTAAGTCTGAGCCCTTTCTTATTTGCAATGGTGATGGACAGGTTGACAGATGAGATCAGACAGGAGTCCCCGTGGACTATGAAGTTTGCAGATGACATTGTGATCTGTAGTGAGAGTAGGGAACAGGTGAAGGAAACCCTGGAGAGGTGGAGATATGCTCTAGAGAGAAGAGGAATGAAGGTCAGCAGGACTAAGACAGAATATGTGTGTGTGAATGAGAGGGAAGATAGAGGAATGGTGAGGATGCAGGGAGTAGAGGTGGCAAAGGTGGATGGGTTTAAGTACTTGGGATCAACAGTTCAGAGTAACGGTAAGTGTGAAAGAGAGGTGAAGAAGAGAGTACAGGCAGGATGGAGTGGGTGGAGAAGAGTGTCAGGAGTGATTTACGATAGATGAGTACCAGTAAGAGTGAAAGGGAAGGTCTATAAGAGGGTAGTGAGACCAGCTATGTTATATGGATTGGAGACAGTGGCATTGACAAAAAGGCAGGAGTCAGAGCTTGACATGGCAGAGTTGAAGATGTTAAGATTTGCACTTGGGTGTAACGAGGATGGACAGGATTAGGAATAAGTATATTAGAGGCTCAGCCCAGGTTGGAAGGTTTGGAGACAAAGCCAGACCGGCAAGATTATATTGGTTTGGACATGTGCTGAGGAGGGATGCAGAGTAAATTGGGAAAAAGATGCGAAGGATGAAGCTGCCAGGTAACAGAAAAAAGAGGAAGGCCTAAGATAAGGTTTATGGATGTGGTGAGAGAGGACATGCAGGTGGTTGGTGTGATAGAGCAAGATGCAGAGGACAGGAAGAAATGGAAACAGTTGATCTGCTGTGGCGACCCCTAATGGGAGCAGCCGAAAGAAGAAGAAGAAGAAGACACTAATCCTGCACGAACAGCTGCAAGCTTCCTGGATTGTTAATTTATTTCATTTGCATGGTTTTCACCTGCAAATGGGGTAATTAGCATACAGGAGCTGTGTCTGTGCAGGAATAGTGCAGGAGCGCTCATGCCCATCCTGGCTTATTTCAATAATTTGGAGTTTAAAGAACATTATTTGTTCTTGACTGTTGATATCAAAGACCTTTATACTTCCATTCCGCATAAGTTAGGTCTAGAATGGGTTAGAGAGTTTTTACTTAGGAAAGGCATGGAACATTAGGACATTTATTTGGTGGAGGTTTTGTTGGAAATTATTTTAGAGAGTAACTATATTTTATTTTCCAACAAATTGTTCCTTCAGAAGAGTGGGATAGCCATGGGCTCGCCATGTGGGAGCAGTTTTGCTAACTGTGTCCTTGCCCACTAGGAAACTTCATTCCTGTTTAATTGTTTAACATATAAAGAGCATGTCGCCTGGTACACCAGATACCAGGACGACATGTTCTTCTTGTGGAAAGGTCCGAAACATGCCATTGATCCATTCATTGTAGAGTTGTCTAAATTCACCTCTTTTTTGGAATTTACTTATCAAGTGGATGATAATATGATCAACTTTCTGGACATCCATTTAAGTAAAGATTTGGTTAAAGGTCAATATAGATCTAAAATATATCGTAAACCGACATATTCTAATATGTTTTTGCATTTTACTAGCTGCCACCCGTTTCATCAGAAAAAGGCAGTGGTTAAAGGCCAGGTGGTAAGAGCAGCTAGGATGGTGTCCAGATTGGAGGATTTCCAGGATGAATGTGCTCTCCTCAAAGAAATGTTTTTGAGGAGAGCATACCCTTTAGCCATGATAGATCAAGTGATACAAGAAGTAAGTAGGAAAAGAGCCTTGGGACACTTTCAACCTTTAACACAAGACAAACAAGTACAGGTGGAGTCAATGAGTGTCTCTCAAAGTATTGTTCCTTTAAAGATCAGGAAAGACTTAAAATCTGCAAGTTTCCTGACTGCATATTCTTTAGATGCAATTAGGATTAGGGAAATTATGTATAAAAATTGGAACATCATACAACAGGATTTTGATGTTAATAAGAAACTAGGGCATGACCTTTCCATTACCTTTAGAAGGGGTCCTAACCTTAAAAACTTGTTAGAGAGGGTTAAGAGGGTATCCCGGGGCCAACATGGTACCTTTAGGTGTGGAAGATGCTCTCAATGTAAGTTTATTAATACCTCTGACAGTATCACCATTAGAGATAGAAATTATAAAATCTCGGGCCATTTTTCATGTGACTCACAAGGTGTCGTTTATTGTGCTACCTGTACCCATTGTGATGCATTCTATATTGGGAAGACCGAGCATAAGCTCAAACAAAGGGTCTATGAACACCAATATAGTATTGTCAAGTCAATAAATACTAACGCTCTTGCAAGACACGTTATGATGTTCTCAGAGCATAAATTTAGTTTTGTAGTCTTGCAGAAAATTGAGCAAAATATTAGGGGAGGGCCATGGTATTTGAGGCTCGAAGAGGTTGAACTTGAATGGCAGATGCAGACTTTAGCTTACCTATTTCCTGGACTTAATGAACAAATATCTATCAAGTGCATCCTTAAAAAGAAAGCCCTTAATAGATGAATTTAGCAGTAGGAATGAACATATATCTTTAATACTGGTCAAGTAGTAATAGTTACAAAATTGTTTAGGAAATTTATGTTTATTGGTGTATATATGTAAATTTGGATATCATTTATTTTCATTTTCATTCTTATTTCTTATTAGGTTATATTATTGTTTTTACCCAGATATTTTTATATATTATTTTGGATTTTTAAGATGGATTAAATTGGGTGTAGTACAATAAGAGTTAATGGGATTTGTACTTTGCATTTAGTTTGTATAATAGGTATCCGATGATGAGATCTCAGCTTTAGTAGGTGGGTTTTTTAAGTTATGGTTTTTAAGAGAAGTTTTAATTGGATAATTTTCATGGTAACTAATTAGGACACTTATTGAGTGTCTGTGTGTGTATATAACCACTGGGGGGCATTTACGATATGTTTGAATCTGGTCTGAAGAAGCTGGCGCATTTTGGCCGGTGAAAGCACTTACCATCATTTTGTGAATAAAGGATTCTTGTTTTGGTAGCCTCCTCGCCCTTCTTTTTTGTGGATTTACCAGTTTGTGTTGCTTTTTTGTTCGTTTTTTGAGGTAGTGTGCACTAGACAGGATGGGCTACAGTGATAAGGAAACAATCTTGCAATTTGTGAATAATTCCAAACCTCATGGCTATCCCTCTGAAAATGTGTAAATTACGTAAACAGTACAGAGAATATTTCTTCTGGAGTGTGACTTGTGACGTTGAATTTTATTTATGATAGACATTATTCAAATCAAGCCATTTCCCATCAGAAAAAAAGATATGCTAGTGTATATGCAGAGATCTTTTATCTGAGTCCATAATTAAAAAATATCACATCATAATTAAGTGGATATGAGGCAGTCAAATAACAGAAAGTTTGTGACACATTGGTTCAGAAATCTAAAGAAGTAATGCCTACATGTACACTGAAGTTAAATGAGGATGATCGACTCTGAAAACAAATGTTTACAAACAATGCCCAGTCAATTATGCATTTATTGCAATGGCATGCCAGTTATAGACTACTGAATTAAAATATCTTAAAATATGTTTCCAAAAACTACTGCTCACAAAATTATAATTCATGGTTTTAAAATAGTTTCTGCAGATTTTTAAACTTTTTCTTAATATGTTATTTCATGGGTTGTTACTAGGCTTGCAGTCCAGAAGACATTTGGCCCTAAACACTGTCTGGCTATGTGACCTTTTCAAGGTCAGCCGGAAGGCAAATTAGGGGTGAGGGAATTAAACCCTACACCACAGGAATTATAGCTTACAGCCGCCTCTAGCACAGAAAGGATTTAACCATGTAAAACTGGTTATTTTTGCTTAAGATTTATTAAACAGATTTAACGCATTCATACATGCAATGTTTCCAAGTTCTACAGTGAGAGTTAAGATACTAACCATGCAAGATGATCTGCCAAGACACCACAAATGTACATATGTCATGGAGATATCAGAGTTTACCAGACTGGGGAAGAATAACAGCAGTATGAATGAGACTGATGGTGAAGGCTAAAAGTATAAATTATATTAGAAGGAAAATGAAAGGTTACATAAACCAGGTAGTGCCACAGTTGCAGGGCCAACTACATTACAGGAAGATTCACTCATTTACACGTTGTTAACTCAGAATGTCCAGCTGAAAAAGTGCAGTCCCCGGTAGATAGCCCCAGACTTAAGAACAAAAAATAAAAAGAAAACCAGTGTGGTGCTATGTTTATATACAAGTATATAGTATAATGCTTACTTGAATTGTAAGTGTAGTGTGTGCGCGCCTTATTTTAGGTTGGAGGTTATTCCAAAACATGTTTATGTAGACAGACTATTCTGTTATCAGTGCCCATGACTACTTGGGTGATCTAGGGATGTTAATATAACAGAATGTGGATTATGGGTGTGTCTGAGGAGGGCCATCCAGGTGGTAGTGTCAGTTAAAGATGGGCATTTTGGATTGTAAAAGAGATTGTTTGACAGGCAAAATTGTGTTGCAATAAGGTAATAATTACATTTGATTATGAAACACAGGGTAGCCCAGTGAACAGATCCAAGCCATCAACAAAAGATAACAGCAAAAACAGCTCTGGCTCAATGAGAAACCACACAATGGAAAATGTATTAAATACAAGTCCACAAGCATTCACACAAATTTGCATCTACAAGTAACTATAAATGACATCAATAAACAACCATCCTTAATATGCATTTAGGGAATTGTCCCTGAATATAAAACTGGATTGAATCTTAGCCACTAAGACGTATATTTTTCTGAGACCTAAAATGAGTAATACAATAACATTTGTGTTTGTTAGTAAATATCATATAATTAAGTTTGTTTGAGAACTTTGTATTTAATAAATGTCTCCTTTTTGTGGTTTCATATCAAGATGGACTTGTTTTGTGTTTTTAATGATTGTGTGATCTGGGACGGAAGTATATATATGGATCTACTTTCCTTAATCAAATTTACACTTACCCAGACCACTCAAATGTGATATGACTTCACTGAAACCTTACTATTGAGAATCAACAGATCACCAACATTTTTTCTAAGGGAAATGAACCACTTGGTCACCGGGGGAAAAAAATGGACACAAACTAAACCCATTAAAGTAGGGTCTTCAACCCCCACACCCACCCTAACTATATATACCAACTCCAAGATCGCACTGGGAAAAAGGGCAAAGTTCATCCTGGTGGCCAAGTGGTTTGTTTCCATTAGAAAAAATGCCAGTGATCCATTGATTCACAATAGTAAGGTTTTGGTGAAGTCAGCTTGTGTTTTAGTGGCTCGGGTAACTGTAAATTCAGTTAATGAAAGTAGACCCATATATATATATATATATATATATATATATATATATATATATATATATATATATATATATATATATATAAAAATACATATATTGCTGGAGAAATGCTGCTTTATTTAAACTGTTTGTTGCTGTTCTGACTGTAATTTTATGTTCTTTGAATTTCTAGTATTTCTGTATTTCATAGCATAGGCTAGATTCAGACTTGCTGAATCTAGACTGTTTGGTATCACTTAAGCATTAAAACCAGCTCTTCACTGAGCTGCTGAAAGATCTGAGGCATTCATTGCTTCCAACTATCTATAAGTGCCTGTTTTTGCTCTCATATTACACTTTTAATTTGTATTTGCATTCTACTGTTTGAATTGTCTGAACTGTTTTTTTGCCACATTTTATTATATGCTGTACTAGTTCAGCTGTAGCATAGCCCAGGTCCAGGTTTATTGTTTCTGGGTCTGTTTTGTAAATTCTGAGCATCAAATTCAAGCCATCTTTGTTGGTGAAGGCCTTTCTGCACCCTTGTGGGAGGAGAGTACTGTCTGGGTCCCATGTAATTGAGAGTGATTGGACTAAAGCTCAGAGACAATGTCCTTATTGGCTAGTTTGAGTTAAAAGGGTTATTTCTTGTTTTATTTAAGTTCTGTATTGTGCTTGATTGCATGTAGTGCACCATTGTGCACTGCCACGTAGTGGTGGTTACAATTGGTTGTTATAGATGCAAACAATTTGCTTGTTAAATTTTCCTTTAGCACTTTGCTAGTGGTTCTCCAGAGGATTTTCACGATCGTGTTCTACTGTCAGGTGGAACACTAAGCCTAGCCTCAGAGGTACCAACTCACCTCTCGCCCACTAACCATTCCTAAGTTCAACCTATTTTCCTGACCATATAAATTTACCTAACACTATAGATGAAAATTTCCCACAGTTTCTCCAGCCAGCTTGGTTGACATGGGAATCCTGAGGCAGTGTAGCAACTGTCTTGTGTTCATAGACAGTCCTCTAGTCCTAGTCCACACAAACTCAATATATGAGAGATGCAACTATATTAAGAACCTCAAATCCATGCTCTCTCACACACCAGTCAGTACATATGCCTACTCCACCCAAACCCTCATCACACATACCTGCATAAGAGGAGATCCTCACCAGAAACATACCTAAACACCAGAGACCTCCCAAACAGAAATACAAGCATGCTACACATAATACATCCTCTGCAGAACAGAATATACATAATAGCTCATGCACCAGTGCCTCACCTGTCAAGCCCTTAAGGCAAAACACAAAAATAAACATATTAGTCATAGGTGATTCCATCGCGAGATGCACAAATATCCCTCTCACCAGGATGAATAAGGAAAAGGTCACAGTCAGCTGTCCGTCAGGTGCCAGGATATGCCATATCACACATGCACTCAAGTCTCTCAACAACAGGTACTGTTATGACTCTAGTCCATGTTGGTGTGAATGACTTGAGATGTACCTCCCTGGACATTATGAAGAGAGACATGACTGAGCTCTTAGACTATGTGTCTCAGGCAGGTATTTCCCTAACCTTAAGCAGCATTTTACCTTCACCTAGGATGATGCTTCAATACAAACAAAAAATACTGACTTTAGTAATTGGCTTAGTTTCTGGTGTCATTCCAAAGGGATCCAGTATCTATCACCTGGGATGACATGATCAACAGACCTCAATGCTTTGCCATTGATGGTCTTCATCTGTCATCCCTTGGATTTCTGCTACTGGCTAAGGCTTTTGCCATCCCTATAGTGCCCTTTTTAGGCAGTGTCTCAAGGACAAAATTCCCAATGTAAAACCTCCATCTAAAAACAACCTGAAGGTTATGCTGCACCTTGGAAGATGCCCACATTTGTGCAGTCACAGAGACCTGGTTCGAGGCTGTGGAGTGCACCTCAGCCATACCAGGTTACACCTCCTTCCACACATTCAGACCACAAACTGAAGCGTGAAAACCAAAGGAGATGGTGTATCAATATTCATTAAAAATAAATACACCTCCAGAATGAAACATGATGATTCCCTAAAGATACTTCAGGCACAATTAACTATTGGTAGGACACCTATTCAAGTCATTGCCAGCTACAGGACCTTCACCATGAATCAGGACACCCACTCTGCCTATTTGGATCTACTTGAGTCTATTAAGATACATCCAAACACTATGGTTTTGGGTGACCTTAACTACTCATCCATTGACTGGGTAAATTACTTGTGCTCAGACTCACTTGCTCAAAGGTTTCTTAACTTAATTATCTCCAATGCCCTGGAACAGCTGTTTGACACCCCCACATGGGTTGCCAACATCCTGGATCTGGTGCTTACCAATATGGCAGACCACTGCAGCACCTCCACTGTGAGATCTTCCCTGGTGAGATCTAACCACAAATTCGTCTCATTTGAAGTATCTATCACACATGACCCCTCCCCCAGCAGCAACTAAACTAAAAAACTTCTCCAAAGCAGATTATAACCTTTTACAGGATGGTATAAATAGCTTCACTGCACCTCCCCACTCTGATGTAACTGGCAACTATGCCGAGTTCTACACCAGTGCTTTATGCAAACACCTGCATAACTGCATTGACATGGCTGTACCTGATAGGACCAAAGCAAGCTCCTCAAGGAAGAGCAAACCTGTTTGGTAGACAACTGCCATTAACAGGCTTTACAATAAGAGGAAGAGATTGCTGTCTGAGAGTAACAGGGAGAGAACCTTAAACTGGAAAGACTCTCCTCAGCTTAAACACACAAATAAGACTCTCCTCCAAAGCAAACTACAAATCCAAATTAGCTTCCTCAGCTAAGGACAGTATTCTTTAGTTACATCTATAACCTAAAAGGAAAGGCCCAGATTTGTGCCAAACTGGAAGTTAATGATATCACATATACTGAGCCTGTGGACATAGCTAAACTGGTGGCCGACAGGTTATGTGAAAAAATCACTCCCATGTCCCTGCTACATGTACCCCATTACATCCCTACCACCTGTCCTCTACCTTGAATCTATAAAGAGCAGGTCATAAATGCCCTCTCTAAGGCCAAAAACACAGCATCTATGGGACCTGATAACATCCCAGGCAGTTTCCTACATGGGCTACAACAACAATGGACAACACCACTGAGTATTCTTTTCAATCATAGTCTAAGCAAAGGCTTCATCTCAGCTGAATGGAAAATGTCCACCGTTATTCCCTTTCACAAAGGTGGCATTTCCACTGACCCTGGGAACTATTGACCTAGTAGCCTGACTAGCCTTATCTGCAAGGCCATGGAGCGAATCATCATGGACCTTATCAACAAAGATATAGGTAATCTCCAGACATTTGACCCTACTCAGTTTGGATTTGTCAAAGGGAGATCATGCCTGTTAAATCTGATGGACTTCTTCAAGACAGTCACCAAGGCCCTGGACAAGGCGAAATCTGTGCATACAGCGTACCTAAACTTACCCAAGGCATTTGACACTATCCACTACTCAAGCATCACAAACAAGCTCACCCAGCTAGGTATCAACCCTTATATCATTAGAAGGATCACTAACTGGCTCACTGATAGAACCCATATAGTCAAAATAGGGGAATCCAACAGCAGACCTGAAACCAATGGTGTTCCACAGGGATCAGTCCTGGGACCTCTACTGTTTGGAATTTATTTCTCTGAATTCCAAGCAAAAACTAAAGGTCTATTGGTGACAAAGTTTGCTGATGTCTGCAAACTGGGAGTGGTCATAGAATCACCAAATGATGTTAACATCCTACAAAAGGGTCTTACACAAACAAATGATTGCTGCCAAAGTCATTGACTTAAACTCAATGCAAAAAAATGTATTATCATCCCTTTCAGTAAGAGCAATGTTTCTGCTAACTACTGCATCAATAGCAACACCTTAAGTACACACTCAGTGGTAAGAAACCTGTCAACACAGGTTGACAGCACCCTTACCTTTGACCACTATGTCTCCACAGTCATAAGAAGGGCATGCTATGTGATTTGTCTCATAAGTGAGAGCACTGCCTCCAGAAAAAAAGAAGTTATAACCTCTCTGTACTCTTCCCTCATCTGGCAAATAATTGATTACAGTGTCCCTTTTGGTATGTACCTTTCCAAGCACCTGCAGCAATTGGAGAGACCACAAAGGTTCCTCACAAGGAAAATTCAAGGTCTTCAGCATCTGTCTTATGTGGATCATTTAAAAGCACTGTCACTTTATTCTGTTTCATACAGACTACTCAGAGGTGATCTCTGTCTTGCATGCAAGGCAATCTCTGAGCTTGTTTTTTTGGAAATGCTGCATATCCGTAAGTCAAATGGTACATGGGTTACTCGCTCTAAAGACCTTAGCCTGGTATGTGACATTAGTAGAACCTGCTGGAGGGACATATTTGTCTCCCAAAGGTTACCACACCTTTGGAACAGACTCCCACTTCATGTCAAACAGAGCACCTCATTGGGTCTTTTCATACGCAATCTGGACGATTGGATGGGTAACCCTAAATTCACCCCGGGTGTTCCACCTGTGTCCCTCTGGACAGGGGCAATAGGTGCTGATTGTGGAAATAAGGGTAGAACTTTGCGAGGCTTTTAGCATACTAACTTCCTATATCTATATCTATATATATCTATATATATATCTATATCTATATCTATATATATCTATATATATATCTATATATATATATCTATAGATATAGATATAGATATATATATATATGTTTTCTAAATATATATGTGTGTGTGTATATATATATATATATATATATATATATATATATATATATATATAAAATGTTTACATATACATATATTTGTTTATTTATTTAACACATGTTTACCGGGAAAGTCTGACTTGGAACGAGTGAATTTTTAGTAGAGGTCTAGGGAGAAACACTCCAGACACACACACACACACACACACACACACATATATATATATATATATATATATATATATGCATAAATATATATATATATATATATATATATATATATATATATATATATATATATATATATATATATATATATATACATGGGTCTACATTTCTTGATCGAAATCTCAAAATCTCGAACAAGAAAAGTAGAAACTCACTTAAGCAAAAGTGCACTACATCGAAAGAGCACTTTCACAAAAGCCAGTTCAGCGAACTGGAAAAAAAAAAAACTACTTTAAACACTATTTTGCAGGGGGGCAAGCTCCCCTGCACCCCCTACTTAAATATGCTAACTCCGAGATTGCACTACAGTGGGGAAAAGGATAGATTTTCTTATCCCCACTGTAATGTGCTTCGCTAAACCGGCTTTTGTGAAAGTGCACTTTCGCTTAAGTGGGTTTCTGCTTTTCCTGTTCAAGATTTTGAAATTTCGATCAAGAAAAGTAGACTCATATATATATATATATATATATATATATATATATATATATATATATATATATATGTATGTATAAAATGTATAAATACACACACACATACACACACAAAATTATATATGTGCATATGTATATGTTTTTCAAACACTACTTTAAGAATTTTGGGAGACTGACCATCTTTGAAAGATGTTGAACCCAGAGATGAGATATTGAATGAAATTTACCATGATAGACTTTAAGGTGATGAACTGAAGAAGAAAGACTGGATTCAGTAATAGCAGTAGGCACGTTAGGTGAAGGGGGCAGACCTGTTTGTGAAGGTGAAGGGAAAGAACCATACTGCTTAGCCCTGACTGAAGACATTTGAAGACAGACTAATGTAGAGGACAGTCAGTATTTAGGGAACTACTGAAGATGGCCATGGTGAAGTTGTTCATTTGCTGAATGAGTTTCTAGTTGGCTATACAGTGATATGTGCTTAAATGGAGTATGAAAAGGCTTGACCAGAGTACTGTGCCATGTGGAACTCCAATGCTTACCGGAAGCATGGATGAGACTAAAGTATTTCATTTTACATTTGTTGATTTACGTAGTTGGCAAAATACATAAGAGCACATAGAAAAATATTTTTGAAGGTTTATAAAATTACAAAATGTGATATAATTATTAATACTTTGATAAATCCAATACATTTGCTACAGAAAAGTTAATGGAATGAAGTTTTTCTTTCATGTACTCTGTAAGGTCAAGTGGATAGAAGTGGAATCATGAAAGGGGCTAAAACCATGCCAAGTTTTGCAAATTGGGCTGGAGTTAAGGTGATGGTTCTCAAAAGGTTTATTTTTATTTCTTTACACTTTGTTGACTGGTTTAGTTCTACTAGGCCAATGGCCTATTTTAGGGAAGAACTGGGAAAATGGTGATGGATACATTTTTCACTTATTTTTGATAGGGGTAGTAAGGCAATAGGACAGTAACTGCCAAGAGAAGTAGAAGATTTTTCATTATGTATCAGGATTACAAGTAATTGTTTGCTATAGTGTCAATTTTTTCTTTCATAATAGACCTCTTTATAAGTATTATAACAGGATAGACAATGGAAGGGGCTATGGTCTTTAAATCTTCAGGTGGCATGTTGTTAATGGACAAACATAATATTTTACTCTGCTGAAAAGTTTCTGAACTGAAGAGAAATGCACTGTTTTGTTGTTAACACAAACCTAATTGTGAGGTGAAGTGCCTATAGGAGTGGAGTTTCCTGGATATGATGCAAACACTTGCATGACGTACAGGAAGTGGCTACAAAATTTTTCTTCTGCTAGTACATGGTCAAGATGTGACAGTGGAGGGGTTTGAGAATATCTACGTGGAGCAATTGACTGACCACCTTCCAACATTATTCTGCACTGTGGCTGCATTGCTTTTGCTGGTGTAGAAAGCATTGCTTTTTGTTTGAATGTATGAAAATTGCCTTTTCTGCATTATTTTGTGTGACAAGGAACAGTGTGAATTTTCAAGGAAGGAGAATTCTACAGTGCAGTTCTTAAAGGGGACTCGAGTGGATGTTATCTGATTTATGTCATAACAGAGGATCATATACGTTTCTTCTGAAGAGATGCAGATTTGTTAAGGATGGCTAGAAAGACCAGAATGAAGCATTTCAGAATCATGAAAAGGGAGTGAATGAAGTGAAGACTAATTGCTGTTTGATAACACAAACTCAATGGAAAAGGTTTCCCTTCTGGTTTGGCTGTTTAAGAGAAGGGTCTTTCAATTTCATGGAATTTGAAAGGGTTCAAAAAGATAAAGTGGAAGAGATGGTCACTAATAGCATCTGAAAGTTCCTGATTAGGAGATATTGCCAGGTCAAGATGACAGTATCTCTGGTAGCAAGTTTTCTTGGCAGCACTTTTAACAGTTCAAATAAGTTGAGAAATGAGCTGTGAAAATCCTTATATTTGGACTAAGAAATAAGAAGGAACAATATCAGGCATCAAATCTGTGTTAAAGTCATTAAAGAGAATGACCTTGGATGTAAGATTTGAGATTAACTGCTGCAGGAAACACTTAGAGATTCATAGGTTCATATGTTCCTACAAATGCTTACGGCTAAGGAGGCCATTAGGATGCTCAGCCATATCACCCAGTTTTGGTGGGTGATTAAGTGTCACTCATAAAGTATACTATTCACACATACCCCAGGTGAAAATTCAGTATCACCCATGCAATAATTCGGAACAGCTTTAAAGGTTGTTAGGAAAGCACTCTGCTTGATATGTAAAGGTACACTATTTCAAAAAATAAAATACCTTGGGTTAAGTACCTGCCGTGACAGCTGGTACTGCTAGTATGCCAGTAAAATTTAAGCTCTTTAGAGTGGGGATTTGTTTTACAACTGTTTATATTTAGGAGAAGAAGTTCAAAGAGTGCAAAGCAATTATAGTATGGAATATCAGAGAAAGGCCACCCCTAGGTAACTATACAAGGTAGAGTAAATATATACCCCAGGAATCAATAAAATCTATGTAGGCTCCATGTTGAGCCTACATGAAATGTACCCATGTACACTGTCATGGTTTCCCCTTGGCAGCGTGCCATGCATATTAACCATGGCGTGCTGTCGAGGGAGATCATAGTAACCCAGTGATGGAATGATCACAACTAGTGGAGCATACTGTAAAAGTAATATCCATGCAATTATTGATTTTTGTACTGGAGAATTGATTAGACTGACTAGATGGATGGACTTCACATTTAATGCTAGCATAGAATCATTACATACTTTTAAGTGGCCATCTCTAGTCCACCCGGACTTTCAACAGATTAAGCAGGAAGGACAAACAGTGTTGCAACTGTTAAATAAAACACTAAATGATGCGCATCAAACAGTGATTAAAATGATTAAGGATAAAGGTACCATTGTAAAAATTGCAAATGAAATACAGGATATAACTGTTTCGCATTGGTATGATGTCTTTATGTGGTCATCTAAGGCTTCAGTGTGGTTTAATTTGTTATTGCATCCTTTACATTTGACCACAATAATCTCTGTGTTATTTTGCATAATATCATGCTGTATTTATTGTAAGGTGATGAGAAGGTACAAACTGATGTTGTCAGTTTTAACCATTATAAGGGATACACAGCGTACGTTGCTCGATGCAAGGGGTGGCCTGTGACGGATCCACACAGTCTACCAGTTTTTGCTATGCCTCGAGCCACATATCACTGTGTATGTTTAATTATTGTTAGATTGATTATTGCTAGATCTTGATATGCCACTACCTCACTATATGCTGCTAATATTGTAACAATACAATATGCTTAAGAGCTTGCCTTGCTCACTGATTACTGGTATTACTGAACTTTTGTTAACCTATAAGTTGTTTATCAGCTTAAAAGATGTTTACCAGAATGTGGGGATTTCAAAGAGGAACTATATCACAAGGTTGTGAGCTAACTGTTCTCTGAAAAGGGAAGTAGGGCACAAGACCAGACATTACTAGACTTGTTTACAACTTAGGAAATGATCTGTAATTTTCTAAAATATTCCATCAACTCATGATGAGCCTGTAATGTCAGATCTTTCTACAATATTCTGTCAACTCAAAAAAAGACTATAAAAGCTCAAAGGATAAGATGAAAATCTTCATCAGCATCCGGATTTGATCACAGCACCAGCCTGAACTGAGCTTAGAGACATTTCGCCAGTGTCGGCCTTGCCTTGACTGAACAGATAGCTGCACTGGATAGGATTTGAAGTTTCCCTATCAGTGGCAAAGATGATTCTGTTTATGCATATGCTTGTAAGTACATGATTTATTAGTTTGTTTGTTTATTTAGTATTAGCTTTACTGTACTTTAAGGAAAAGTTTTGCTTAATAAATTAATAAGTTAAGTTTGAGCCTTGGTGTTTTGTGTCATTTCTATCCCTGTATTAACCTCAGATTTTGAAGTAACGGACTGATACACTTGGCGTAGTCGGCAGGATCTGGGGTTTGCAGTAGAGATGTCACAACAACAACCAATGTTTTTCCTTTAAAACACCTAGGTATAGGTAAGAAGAATGTTGCATTAAGCACCCCAAATAAGTTGGGTGTTGATGCTACTTTGACAGCATTATTTGGGAAGTGGGATCCTCTTGCTAAGGTATTGAGTCAAGTTTCTCCTCCTCCTTCTCCAAAACCCTTGCAGGAAAGACCTAAGACAGATCCTGATAGCCTAGCTAGAGCTTTAGAAGGGTTAAAATTGGATGATAAGGGAAAAAAGGTGAAGGAGGGGGTAGGGGCAGCCGGATGGCTGTTCTTTGAAGCAATTCAGGAATTAGACAGAGATGTAGACTCACTAAAAGAAAAAGTTTCAGAATTAGAAGAGCGATGTAAAGAACTCACACACACACATAGATTAGATAGAGATGCCTTGGAGAAGGCAAACATGGCACTTGTTAAAGTAGGGGAGGAAGCTGAGCACTGGAAATCTAATTCAGTGACTTTAGCTACTCGGATAATACAACAGCGTAGACAACGAAATGGGAGAAAACAACGCCATCCACCCTCAAGGCCTCGGGTTCGTGCTTTGCTGTGTAAGGCAGAGTTTTATCCTGAGAAGTGGGAAGGTGATTTCCCCTCAACAGATGAGGGTGATAGTGTTTTTGAAATAGTAAATCCTCCGTCAGTGGGGGCGTGCCCAGTTATTGAGAAAAAGGGACAGTGGACTGGAGGGGCAGCGCCACAACAATGGGTGGAGGTGCGGAGTTATACGCAAGCTGAATTATTGAATATAATCCAAATCTATAAGCAAAGGCCAGGGGAAACTGTTTTGGTGTGGTTTCTTCGGGTTTGGGACACAGGGGGAGAAGCGGTGTCTCTAAATGCTGAAGAGATGCACCAGTGTGCATGTCTGGTGTTTCACCCACGTCTAAAGCAAATAGTAAACAATATAGATCATGGTGATTCCCAGGTGAATACACTGGTGGTGTGGTTAGCCTCGGCTTTCCGCGCTACTTGGCCAGATGCTACAGCAGTAGCTGATGAACATAAGCCTTGGAAAACAATAGCAGAGGCCATACAGCAGTTAAGAGAAATGGCTATGTTAGCTGCCATTTACTCAATGGAATTGAGGGATGGTGTATTGGTGCTTCCGAGAGGGCCAGATGCACAAATTATGACTAGTAATATGAGGAGCAAATTAATCAAAAATGCACCACAGTGGTGGAAGGGGCAGCTGATGGCTGCCCTGGCAGGTGGTGTAGGTCAGCAGATATGGGACGTAATAGCCACTCTAAATCAAATGGCAGAATTAGTGGAAGAAAAAGAACAGAGAAGAGCTAGAAAGGCAAATGCGGAGAAATCAAAAGATAAATCTGGAGAAAAGGTTACGAGAAAGCAAATGTTTCTGGATCTGTTGAGGTGGGGGGTTGGAGCTGCGGAAATAGATGGGATAGCTACTGAAGAATTATATAAAAGGTGGAAGCAGAAACAAAAAGAAAAAGGTTCAAGTTCTGAAAGTAAAAGCAAACCCCTACAAAAGTCCAACGAGGAGTACCACTGAAGGGAAGGTAGGATGGAATCAATTGTATCCTGACATCCCTACTGATGAGGAGCTAGCACAGTGGCAAAAGGGTGAATTTAATGACGAGAGAGACTGGGGAGGGAAGGAATGGAGAACCCTGGTCGAAAAAACAGAGACAAATTGACTAGTAGGCGGGTCCCCAGTAGCTAGGGGTACAGTAAGAGCAATTACACCTGGGGACCGACGCCTACGCACCTTACCATTTTTGGAAGGGAGGGCCACAACATGTGATGGCTCTGGTAGACACAGGATCAGAAGTAACCATTTTTGCAGGCAACCCCCGTAGATTTCGTGGACAATATGTAGAAATTGATGGTCATGGAGGGGCAAAGACACTAGGTACCAAAACCAAGATTAAGATAGCTTTTGGGGATGGTATTCCTATTTACATTGAAGCAGTGATAGCTCCAGTACCTGAACACATTTTAGGAATAGATGTGTTAAAGGGTAGAACTTTGGAAACCACTGTAGGGCCATTTAGGTTTGGAGTGCGGCATTGTTCAGTCAACGCAGTTAAGGCTGTAGTTCGAGGCAATGCTAAGTGGGAACCGCTTTGTATTCCCAGGCCTAAAACAATAGTGAACATCAAACAATATCGTATCCCAGGTGGGCACGCTGAAATTACTGAGACGATCCAAGAACTGCTTCGGGTTGGCATACTTGAGCCAACAGTGAGTCCATTCAACAGTCCAGTGTGGCCAGTAAGGAAACCTGATGGATCATGGTGAATGACTGTAGATTATCGAGGTCTGAACAAGGTGGCCCCACCTTTAGCGGCAGCTGTTCCAGACATTGTTACGATTGTGGAAAGATTGTCTTCCTCTGCTGGACCATATCATGCAGTTTTGGACTTGGCAAATGCCTTCTTCTCCATTCCGATAGCAGAAGAAAGCAGAGCCCAGTTTGCTTTTACCTGGGAGGGGAGGCAGTATACCTTCCAAGTGTTACCTCAAGGATATCTGCACAGCCCTACCCTGTGTCATGGACTAGTGGCTAGAGACCTAGCCAAGTTACAGCTGGACAAAGTGACTATTTTTCATTACATTGATGACATAATGATTACTGGAGAAAAATCTGAGGTGGAGACCGCATTAAAGACTGTAGTGCAGCACCTTCAGAACAGAGGGTGGGCTATAAATGAGAATAAAACACAACAAGGGACATCAGTAAAATTCCTTGGTATGATTTGGAACGGAGCGAAAAGGAAAATTCCTGCAGCAGCACTGGAGAGTATCCAGAAAATTGCAGTCCCAAAAACGAAACAGCAGGCACAGGCCTTTTGGGAGCAATGGGCTTTGGAGAGCATTTGTACCTCATCTTGGACTGATCTTGCGACCCATTCACTATGTAACTAGGAAAAAATGTGATTTTCAATGGGGTCCCAAGCAACAAACGGCTTTTGAAGAAGCAAAAAAGGCTCTACAACAGAGTGTGGGGCTGGGCCCAGTTGATCCACAACAACCTTTTGTCCTTGAAGTAACAGTTGCCAATAATATTATGTCTTGGGGGCTGTGGCAGAAGGATGACACTGGGAAAAAGAGACCCTTGGGATTTTGGTCCAAATCCCTAACTGGAGCGCAGGTGAGATACAGCCTCCTTGAGCAGCATGTACTGGCGGTGTACACAGCATTGATTCATGTGGAAGGAATAACCAAACAACAAACAGTGACAGTTAAAATAGACTACCCAATCCAGGGGTGGTTACGAGACAATACCTTAATGAAAACCTTGATAGCACAATCTTCGACCGTACAAAAGTGGAAGTGGTATTTACAGGAAAGGGCCAACATCGTGCCTGGGGTGTCTCAGGTACAACAACAGTTGGCTGGACTGGTAATTCTGGATGATGCTGATGCGATAGAACAACAGCGATATGAGCTCCCACACTCTCCAATAACTGAAGCATTACCATTTGATAATTTGGATGCAGAAAAACAAAAATTTGCATGGTTTACTGATGGTTCTGCCAAAATTGGATCAAATGGTAGGACCTGGACTGCAGTGGCTTATTGCCCATGAACAGAAACTGTGTTATTTGATGAAGGTACTGCCGGTTCAAATAATCAGGCAGAATTACGAGCTGTTGCCCTGGTCATCGATAGTTTATCACCGGAGGACGAAGCATACATCTATACTGACAGCTGGGCAGTTTATAAAGGACTGACGACCTGGTTATCTGCCTGGCAGCAACAGGATTGGAAGATCCATGGCAGACCTCTGTGGGGAGGTTCAGAAGATTGGCAACGGATTTGGGAAAAAGCTCAACAATGCAAAATCAGTGTTGGACATGTAGATGCCCATGCATCACTTGTAACAAATGAAAGGAGGCATAACCAGCAGGTAGATAATATGGCCGCGGTACGTGTTACTGAAGAGAAAGCCGAAAGTGCCAGTATGGCAAGATGGGCCCATGATCGGAGTGGACATTTGGGAAGAGATGCGACGATAGAATGGGCCTGGAGGCATGGTATGCAGTTAAATAAGGAAATAACTACGGATGTTATAAAACAGTGTGAAATTTGTCAAAGAAATAAACAGAAGCAACTGCAAGCAGAAGCATGCGGACACATTCACAGAGGCAGCCGCCCAGCACAAATCTGGCAAATAGACTTTATTGGTCCTTTACCACTGGATCAAAACCAGCAATACTGCCTAACAATGGTGGACACTTATTCAGGATTACTAATGGTGACCCCATGCAAAAAGGCAAACCAGCAAGCAGTGTTAAAAGGATTGAATAAATTATGTGTGACATATGGGATTCCGCTGAAATCCAAAGTGACCAAGGCAGCCACTTTACCGGAGCAGAGGTCCAAGAGTGGGCAAAGGAAAATGGAGTTCGATGGGTACTGCATATCCCATATCATCCCCAAGCTGCTGGTTTAATTGAAAGGTATAATGGGCTCCTTAAAGAACAAATTCGAAAGAACACGAATGATGGAACATTGCGAGGCTGGGCAAAGGTACTAGAATTAGCTGTGAGTCAGCTGAATAACAGACCCCGAAAGCATCAAGGAACTCCCTTGCAAATGCATATGAGTGACATTTGATCCAACTGCTGTGTTTTGAAAATAGAAAAGCAGAATCCGAATGCCATATACCCTCTTCTGACAAATACTGATCAAACTCGATTCTGGCTATGTGCATTGACTGAACAAAGGGTGCCAGCACAAAATATGGCATTAGTTGAGACAGGCTGGAAACTCTTTCTCCCAGAAAATTGGCACTGGGGGTAAAAAGGGCTATTAGGTGAAAGTTGGGAGGTTTTTACATTATGGGAGCCAGAACGAGAAGTGATAGTGAAGGCTATCAATTTAGATAACAAGACACAAATGATTCAGAAAGGACAACCTTTAGTAGAAATTTGTATGCATCAAGATGCTGTTATTCTACTACAAGACTATGATACAAAACCAAGCAAATGGCTGGGAATGAAAGTTATAGTGACCACACCCAATCAGACAAATGAACATGGGACAGTAATTTGTGATGGACCTGGTGATACTGTTTTAGTATTACTTGATTCTGCTAAACAACCATTGTACTTTCCTCTCCATAGATTATTGCCACTGTTTGGGAAGGAGCCAACCTTTTCCGACGACAACACTTAGATGGGCCATACAACTGTCTTGATCCTGTCCCTCTATTCGAAGGGGAAGATGTTGCAAATTTGACAGCTGACTGTGACTTTTATTGGAAATTGGGAGACCATTTATATGCAGTGACACCGAAGCCTGCCTTAACTTGGAGCATCACTCAGACGGAAAACATTACAACTGTATGTAGACTGAACTGTGATAGACATCCTGAAAAATGTGTTTCCAACCCTTTTGGAGGTCTGTACCAAAGGTTAAACGAGTCGGGATTTTCTTTAGCTAAGTCTCCATTAGATTCCTCCTGCATAGCTGAATTTCAAAGGAAAAATGACACTGCGGAAACCCTATCTCCGGATTTGGAGATATATGCCATGGACAATAGTTCGACTGTATTTAATGGTTTGGGACATGTGGTAAGATATACCAGAGGATGTAAAACTGTAAGTAGCGCTAGAATTATACAACGTATTAAAATGATAGTTAACATGTCAGCAGTGGATATTACCACCAGGTATCCACATTGTAAAATTGCACAATTATGGCCAGTTGATTCTTTGCATATCAAATACAAACATTACAAATATAGAAGAAATAAACGCGATGTTACAGGTATTCTTGGTACTGCACTAGGTGCAGTCGGAACAGGGACTGGATTCCTAAACAGTGTAGATATAGATACCCTACGTAGCAAATTGAGCCGTTTGGGCACTGACCTAAATATGGTCTTTAAGCTACTAGCAGACCATGATCCCGAGTTGGGACAAAGAACTGTAGACGGTATTTTAACTCAAACTGTCTTGTGGAGGTGGATTGAACATACATATACATATACAGAACAGATTTTAGATAACCTCACAGCAGAAGTAAATCAGACTTTTTGTATTTTATCTCAGTTGGCTGCCAACCAGCAATATTTGCAATTCACTCAAACTTGGGCGGCTAAAAAGGCAGCCCATTGGCAAAAGGAACTGCAACTGTATCAGTGGTTAAAGCCAATAGATTTTACATGTGAAAATAAGTCTTGTATACTGATTTTTGACTATCTTGCTAGTAAAAAAGGAACAAAGCAGGTCTGTCCATTTGTTACATTGCCCTTGCAATTTGGAAATAATTGGTGGGTACCTCAAATTGAATCTACTTTAATTGATTATAATGATGTACCCATTGATGTGACAAGTTGTGAAACCTGGCCCCAGGGGTGGGTATGCATGATGGTGAAGAGGAAGCCTCACCCATGCTTACATAATGGAACTGAGGAATGTACCTGGCACAGGTATGTAGTAAATGGTACAGACATCTACCAGCTAAATGATACCACTGTTTGTGTGATATCCTCCTGTAAATTAGCCTGGAGTGATGGAATGATCACAACTAGTGGAGCATACTGTAAAAGTAATATCCATGCAATTATTGATTTTTGTACTGGAGAATTGATTAGACTGACTAGATGGATGGACGTCACATTTAATGCTAGCATAGAATCATTACATACTTTTAAGTGGCCATCTCTAGTCCACCCGGACTTTCAACAGATTAAGCAGGAAGGACAAACAGTGTTGCAACTGTTAAATAAAACACTAAATGATGCGCATCAAACAGTGATTAAAATGATTAAGGATAAAGGTACCATTGTAAAAATTGCAAATGAAATACAGGATATAACTGTTTCGCATTGGTATGATGTCTTTATGTGGTCATCTAAGGCTTCAGTGTGGTTTAATTTGTTATTGCATCCTTTACATTTGACCACAATAATCTCTGTGTTATTTTGCATAATATCATGCTGTATTTATTGTAAGGTGATGAGAAGGTACAAACTGATGTTGTCAGTTTTAACCATTATAAGGGATACACAGCGTACGTTGCTCGATGCAAGGGGTGGCCTGTGACGGATCCACACAGTCTACCAGTTTTTGCTATGCCTCGAGCCACATATCACTGTGTATGTTTAATTATTGTTAGATTGATTATTGCTAGTTCTTGATATGCCACTACATCACTATATGCTGCTAATATTGTAACAATACAATATGCTTAAGAGCTTGCCTTGCTCACTGATTACTGGTATTACTGAACTTTTGTTAACCTATAAGTTGTTTATCAGCTTAAAAGATGTTTACCAGAATGTGGGGATTTCAAAGAGGAACTATATCACAAGGTTGTGAGCTAACTGTTCTCTGAAAAGGGAAGTAGGGCACAAGACCAGACATTACTAGACTTGTTTACAACTTAGGAAATGATCTGTAATTTTCTAAAATATTCCATCAACTCATGATGAGCCTGTAATGTCAGATCTTTCTACAATATTCTGTCAACTCAAAAAAAGACTATAAAAGCTCAAAGGATAAGATGAAAATCATCATCAGCATCCGGATTTGATCACAGCACCAGCCTGAACTGAGCTTAGAGACATTTCGCCAGTGTCGGCCTTGCCTTGACTGAACAGATAGCTGCACTGGATAGGATTTGAAGTTTCCCTATCAGTGGCAAAGATGATTCTGTTTATGCATATGCTTGTAAGTACATGATTTATTAGTTTGTTTGTTTATTTAGTATTAGCTTTACTGTACTTTAAGGAAAAGTTTTGCTTAATAAATTAATAAGTTAAGTTTGAGCCTTGGTGTTTTGTGTCATTTCTATCCCTGTATTAACCTCAGATTTTGAAGTAACGGACTGATACACCCAGATATTGAATCCATGTAGGCAGTAGTGTAGAGGCTGTCCTGTGGTTGTGGATTGTCCAGGGAATTCCTTGACAGATGTTATATACAGAATAAGAATCCCTGTAATGTACTCTGCTAGAGTAGAAAGACGTGTGTATTTTAATATTTTTTTTTACTAGTTTTTTTCTTTTTTAATGCCCCTTTGTGTGGCACGTCTCAGTGTGCAGCATTGCCGAGCTGCACTTACACACACGCAGCTGGGTCTATATTATACCCCTAAAGTTACACAATCATGAATATCCATTCATCGACACATAATTGTCGAACGTCTTCTTCGCTGAACATCCACATCATGGATTTCTTTCCAAGGGAAAGAAATTGGTAGTCCAATAACCCACGGCACAACATAAACACTATTAACTGGGGGTCTTCACCCCCCACACCCCCCAATGTGGGGGGCTGTGCCTCCCACACCCCCTTAACTAAATATACTAACTCTGAGATTGCACTACAGTGGGGAAAAGGGCAGATTTAAAATAATGGCCAACCGATTTCTTTCCCTTTGAAAGAAATCGATGATGTGGCCGTTCTCTCAAAAGGACGTTCGACACTTAGGTGTTGATTAAAAGGTACTCATGATTTTGTACCTTCGAATATTTAATATAGACTCTACACAGCTGACATCTGCCAAACATCTAAAAATAGAAACCGGATGTAATTAATTATGTAGTTTGGTTTCTTTTAATGCTTGTTTGTGCAGCTCAGTGCGGAGGGCAGCAATGCCAAGCTGCGCTTACACATGCGCAGGTGACATCTGCCAGACATCTATAAATAGTAACTGGATGTAATTAATTGCACGTTTTTGTCTATGTGTTTTTTTTTTATTTTTTTGAATGGCCATTAGTTTGTTGCAGAGTGGTACTTAGCAATGCTAACAGGTAACTTAGTAGTATATGTGAATGTATACTGGCTTTCTTACTATCCACGTAGCTAAATAGGGAGAATCACAGCCTCAAGTGTTGTAGGTCCTGGGTTCGAGTTTGCAGCAATTGTGTCTTTTTAAATTTATTGCTGTGGAATTGTGTGAGATGACCTAACAGGAGGTTTAATTCAAAAACAAAATTTTACATTTGAAAAAGCTGCACAGTGCTAAGTACTGTTTAAACATGGTTAATGGTTACTCGTGTTTGTGCTTCACTAAAACACAGTTGTATGAGTTTATGCAATGCTCAGCTTCACCAAGTGGTTTTGAGTGATGCTAAGTAATATGGTTCTTTTTTGAATTATGTGTAGGGGTAGGGGTAGGAAGACAGCCTATATTAAGGCCAAAAGGCAGGAATTCTATAACATTCATTGGATTCTTATTAACCTGTTGATATGCCTAGTGGTGTTGGTGAGGGAGAGTGCTTTCGGGCACAGAGGTGGGATGTGCAGGATTCCAGAGTGTTTGACTCCTGGTGTGCAACTATGAAACCCAGTTGTTCCAGGGAGATTATCAGAGCTCAGAATGTAAAGCTGAAGCCTGGGACCGGTTGGCCAGGGATCTTACTAGTGCTACTGGTATCTCCTGTACTGGTGAGCAGTGTTGTCACCACTATGACTACCTGAAGTGATGGAAAAGGGGAACCTTGGACATCTGGGACCAAGAGGTTAGTGTTGGACATGCCCCACAGATATGTAAGTATGTTTGTTACTACTTTACTAAAATACAAGCTGAATTTGTGCAAAAACTGGTATGCATAATGGTGTGCTTGTCTTCCAACAGCTGCAGCTGAATGTGCTCACAATGTCTATTCTCATGCCTGGCACCTGGCCAGGATGCACTGTGAGTGTGGCAAGTATGGCTATTTCCTGATAACTGTAGTGCAATAAACAATAAACAATACCAATAACAATAAGGTATAAAGCAGGACTGTGGTTTCAAGACTAATGTGTGCAAAGAAGTGCAGTAGGACTTTATTCATTGCATGTCTCTTCTAATGTTGCTGCAGCCAACTGTAAAACTGAAATAAATAATGAATGCAAAAGTAATTGCCTGATAAATGTATTGCACATCCCACAGTATGGTTCAGGGGTGTCTGAAGCACACTTTCACTCGCATAATGCTCTCTATACCTCCCACTACAGGAACAAAGCATATGGGTAAGGTAGCCCACGTTCTGGGCAAATATCATGTGTATACTTCACAGATTCTAAGGTGCATTAACAATAAAGTGTACAGCAGGAATGTGGTTTCATAACTAAGGTGTGAAAAGACGTGCAGTAGGGCTGTATTCATTGCATTGCTGTTCTAATTTTGCTGCAGTCAATTGTTACATTATGTGCACACGTTCCCTGCAGTCACAGCTTTTGAGTTCTACTCGCATGCCTGCCAACTAAGACACAATATCTGTCTAGTCTACTTAATGTACACACACATCCCTCTCAACTGTCATGAGTTTTTGTAATTTAATGACAACTGCCCAATCTGTCTGGTCAATGATTAGCAGATAAATGATTACCTGGAATGCAATGTGTTTGGAAATCCATTTACAGACCACCTTGGTAGTTATGCATGTGTTCATTATGTGGAACAGTTCCGTGTAGTTGTGTACATGCATTTGTTAGCGCTTGGCCCATACTGTCCCATTCTAACAACTAGATAGGTATGTACATGCTACATCATCTATAGAAGAATTTGAGTCACTGTGCTCACAACTGACACTGCACACCTGTAGAAGTATGCATTAGTAAACTGTGTATTAATATCATCTGCAACTTCACTAATGGTATGTTTTTCTCTCATTACCCACCCCTTATCTTCTTTAATATACTAAAGTTATTTATTGTTATGGTTTAATATTAATGTTTTCTGTTAAACTAATTGTTATGTTGGCCATATGGGTTATTTCATACAGGTTTGCTGTTAACATACTTACTGTTATGTTATTTAATGTTGTGTTCCGCATAATATACTTTAACATGTATTTGGATTAATCAACATTATGTTCCATTATGTTAATACTGACATTGATTTGGTTATTACTAACCATAACTTATTGTTATAATTAATTTACTACAGCATGTCTGGGCCATAGCCTGGTGGTGCCCCCTCTGATGCCCCTGCACTACCTGTGGCATCAGGTAGTTCCACTTCACAGTACGGGGTTCATCCCCCCTCTGAGATCAGTAGCGGAGGGGATGTTGTCACCTGCGATGGACTGCCAGGATTGGTGTGCAGGATTGTGTTCCGTGGTTTTGGACACTGCCTGCACCAAATGGAGGGCATGCTGGCCACCCTGGTGGGGCAGCCTTACCCCAGAGCACAGCCTCCATCACTGCAACCCCAGAGGCAGTGAAGGAGCAGTGCTGACAGTCCCATGGTGGTGACTGCAGTCATACTACTACCTTGTGGAGGTACCTGAGACTGGGAATCCACAACATCCCCTTCTTGTGTCACACACCACCACTGTCTGCTATCTTGTCTGTCTGCAAAACCTTTCTCACCTTCCCATCATACCACCCCCACACATACCTATGCATTCCCCAGATTTCCACTCTCACCTTAAAAAAAAAAAATGGGAACCTCCCACAAAAAAAAAATGATCATCCCATACATAGCTGTCCATTTTGCACATATGTACACTAGGCACACATAATTTGGTAACATTTGGATGACAATACAGTTATGCTGTCCTCACCTCTCCCTCAGTTCAAATTCATCTACAAATTCTGTCAAAGTGCACAGTTGTTGCTGTACAAGAAATGGATAGCTATGGTTCTTTCCTACACCCTCCTTCCACATACCTACCTGCCTTTCACTATGTTTCTTCCACTGCTTGCACCCCATTTCACCACTGTACTAAGATTTTTGTGGGATGCTGCATGACAAGCCATGTTACCCAGCATCACTAAGCTCAGCTAAATGGAACTATATACTGATATGTGTGTTTTAAATGATAATAAACACCTCTTCCCTATTTTGAACCTGAGACCATCACACCTGCAGACCATTGCATTAACCTGCCACACCACACAGCTGTTAATTAAAACAGGTGGCTTAAGCACAACATAGTAATTGCAAGTTATCATAATTAAGCATGTTTAAGCAGAGCTGGGCATCGTGCCACATTGTGCAAACTTGCTGAAAAAATAATATAAAAACTGTGAGTGTAATTTGGAGTCTGGTACAGGAGTACACCACTAGAAACCCAGACAGAGACTAATGGATATAACTAAGGTCTCTAATAGCAGGTAAATACACCCTTTTATCAGCAACATGTACAAGTACAACTGCTGAAACATTAATGGCAAAATACATGTTCAAATGTGAGTCTGGTGGAGAAATACACCCTTCTAAAGCCAGGCACATAATAATGGATGTAATGGAGGTATGTCACAGACTGTATGTGTGCACTTATACCTTCACAAATCTACATGCTGTAACAGTCTGTTAATTGGTTTGCAAACAGTATGTTTTGACACACAGTCCTGGTTTCAAATCCAGTAGTGTGTAGCATTTAAATTACATTATTATATTATTGTGAAGCCATCGATGCATGACTGAGTTATGCATTCTTTACCCACACAATGCATTTCAAATGCAATGTCTACTTTTCACTGACGGAAGTCACAGGCTTGCCGATAGAAACACAATTGACATATCCCTATAGCAGCACTATAAGTGCATAAAGTATCAGATCGTGCATTAATATGTATTCACAGAGGATTTTACCTTAGGTAATGCAAATGAGACCCACTAATATTAGAGTGCATCACACAATCATTGCATAATGAGATTACAGATTACCACAACTGCACAACTAACATATACATATAGAGGTCCTGCTAGTTCTGCCAGCACACACATTCCAAATGACTACTGTAATGTAACATATGGCCTGACAGTTGCCCAAATGGTTGACAAAATGGTATATTACCCCCTATGTTGCTCAAGGACACAACAAACATGTTACCTAGTACTCTGTTAGTGATACCATTGCCTAACATACTTACCTTAAACACATACCTTTATTTGCAGTGGAATGGGTACCCTCACTCTGACTCTGACACTACAACAAGGCTGCCACAACTCCCACAGTCACTCTTGCAGCTTGTTGTCCTCCAAAGTGTTCACACTCTCTGCCTATACCTTGCAGCATCAGCTGCAGCATGTAGCACACACATCTGTATGTAAAAAGTAACTGCTACAGATGTACTCTCTGTGATGACGTAGTATCTAGACCCCAATAATTTCCAGCACAAGATATCAGAAAGGGCTTCTAATCAACATGAAGATGTTATATCTTGTTCAGTGGTCACATGTCATTGGCTGATTATACTAATCAACTGTGTTGGTTGCAATTAGCATTTCAGAACCACAGATTGGTTAAGAGTTAAACACCTGGTAATGGGAACCATGTTAAAAAGGCAAACAGGTAGCTAGGGGAACCATTTTGTATGAGACTTTCTTCACACAGTAAACGTGTTGCCAAAAACGTTATATATCTGCACGTATCAACAGAAGAGTATTGTGCTCCATCAGGTATGTAACCTTTTCATTTACAGCATGATGCATATGTGTGAATATACTTAGGGGGAATGGGGATTACAACATTAAGGCTTTCTTAGAACTGTGATAATTACATGTCATTGGTCTCAATAATTAAACACCTACAGAGGATGTACAATAGTACAAAGCATAAAGGGTGGACTGTTTTTTGTCAGTGTGGCACATGAGTCTCATCTGACT
This sequence comes from Protopterus annectens, assembly GCF_019279795.1. Taxonomy (NCBI): domain Eukaryota; kingdom Metazoa; phylum Chordata; order Ceratodontiformes; family Protopteridae; genus Protopterus; species Protopterus annectens. Next base: position 790,685,196 of record NC_056727.1, read on the forward strand.
GTCCCTTTATAGTGGTTGTAATACCACACTGCTATTTGTTTGGTACTGTTGTTTTGACATATTATTAGGGGGTTTCCCCTAGAGGACACACTGCAATGGGCTCCTGTGTTGGGTGTGTGCTCATATAGCAGTATCTGTCATGGCACAAATAGGAATAGCTGACTATTGTTAGTATCTTAGTTATATCCACACACTTAGTATGTCTGCACAGTGTGGAGTATGACATGTGTAATCAAGCAGTGGATACTGACAGCCATTCTGTTCTTGCTGTATCTCCACATAGTGTACTTCCACATATGTGATCCTGCCATGTGTTCCCATTTTGTTGTTGTTTAGGAAACATATGCCAGGTGCTGCACCCCTTTTATAGATGCTAAGAATGATATCATCCTGGAAGGCCTCCATCAACACCATGAAATCCTACTGTCCCCAGAGAGGCAAAACAGGGAACAGCAGGCAACACTGTGGGCTGATGTTGTCTGTGATGTGAACTTCATAGGTCACCAGAGCAGGACATATGAGCAATTTCGACACAGTGCCACAGATATGATTAATGCTACATTCAGAAGAGCTGCAGATTTGGCCAAGGATCATTGAGTCACCGGTGGAGGGCCTGCAGCAGAACAACCACTCTCAGCCACTGAGGAATCCCTGGTGAAGTTAAGAACACACAACAACTCCCAGGTATCCATCACACCATTTATTGTGGATGTGGATGCCACAGTTTCCACTCCAGAGGACTGTCCAGATAAGCCTAGTTTAATCAGTATTGCAATACTGTAGCATTCAGTGTGTCAGAGTCCATATACTTTTATGTGGGTGTCAGGTGTTTGTTCTTATGGGAGGGGGGGTTTAGCTGCAGTTTGAATCTCATGCTCAGATTTTGACCAACATAAAAATTAGCAAAATAGCTAGTGTAAATGTGAGCTATACAGATGTATTACCCTGTTATAGTGCAACATGCGGTGATATCTATTTTACCCCTCCCTCAAGTTTTCACAGGTCCCTCAGGAATTGGACAAGGCTGTGGTCCTGCTCCTGGTAAGCACAATACTGTTTTGTTACAGATGAAGATTTACTGCAATGTATTCCCTAAAGTGTCATCCCAGGCCTGCTGGCTGGCTTGCTATACTATTGGCATGATTGCCAACTTCACAGATATTTTCTGACTGTGTACACTTTAGAGTCATACCTATCCCTTGTAGGTGTAACCACAGTGATAGATCTAACAGTATTGTCAGGACATTGCAGATCACCATATGTGTCAACTGTGTAGAGTGTTCACACATGTTAACAGTATACAGGATGAAGTAGTGTAGTGGCTAGAGTCATGGCTTTACATGCAAGCATTCATGGCTTTACATGCAAGCATTCATGGTTCAAGTCCCAAGACAGGCAACTTGTTTACCTATAACAGACTTCCAATACAACCTGTAATAGACTTCCCATACATGTCAAACAGAGCACCTCACTTACCCTCTTCAAGAAAAATCTTGATGAGTGGATGGGAAATAGAAAATTCACCCCAGGGATCACACCAGTGGCTCTACTCAACAGAGGCACTGGGAGCTAAGGTCAGGTGGCACGATGCCAGAGTAATCCTATGGGCCAGGCTTATAAAGGCTCCAGGGCAATTAGCCTAGTACACACCTATGAACCTCATTGTTGCTGATGAGATTGCTTTTAATGAACTTTTATTTACAAGTAACTACAGATCTTTATGGGAAAAGTAATGTCCTCATTGGCCTACTATATGAGGTTGGTGGTTAAACAGGTCTGTAATAGTGGCAACAGTATATACAGCTTTACATATATTGCAACATAGTACTACAGAGCATAATAGTGCAGGTATTAATGTACTGATTTTCCCTTTCTTAATATGGGTGACCGGGGGGTTGGTCTCTGTCCCCTACACAACATGATGTCAGTGTCTCAGTTTGATTATGATGGTGGCCAAAGAGAGGCACAGGTGGGGTTTCAGGGGCTGAATTTGTCCCAGAGGTTTAGATCCCTCTTCTGTCTCATTATCACCACACACGGTCTGTATGCCTACACTTACTTACCCAGTCCCTGGAAGTCACAGATATTGGAGAGTCAGAGGGTGGCGTATGTTTCAGACCATCACTGAGACACAGGCACATTCTGAAAGGAACTCCAGATGAATGCTCAGGGTTATGGATACAGCAAAGTCTCACACCCGTGATTGCCTCCACCGCATTTGTGATACCCTGGATTGGTTCATTGTTGCAGTAGAAATAAGGTGGTTTGAGGCAGATCACAGAATATCTGTCTTGGGATGCACATTATCTGTGATGGAACAGCTGGCTGGAGTTGAGCGTTGGACTTGTGGATGTAGGTCAGCAACTTTATCTGCTGAGAGTCCACGTGGCTATGCACAATCATGCTCCCATAGTGGCAGTACATCCAGTGCTCCAGAGGGGAGTGTGCTGTCCACATCAAGACATGGCAGCCCTCAGGCTCGTGGTCTTGGGCATTCGTGTGGAGGACACAGTCCCAGCAGACAGCAGTTACTGTCAGGTACTGGCACCACTTCTGACATTGGGCATGGCGGTGTCAGTGCAATCCCTGGCAGAGCCAGTTCCCATGTTGGGTGGAAGAGACGGTGAACTGTCAGCTCTATCATGCATGGTTTAAAGCTGTCCAACATACACACATGTAGGGCTAGCACTGAGCATGACTGTGTTCATGCACACTCTCACACACTACTGTCAAATACAGGTCATCTACAGACACACACGGCACATTTCTGTGGTCCATCTTGCCTGCTTCCCTTCCTGACTCACACACATGCTTTCAAGCTATTGGGTCAGCCTGGGCCTCCTGCACACCCACACAACACCCTGTGCAAGTGATGATACCTGTGCCATATTCCTGTCATCCTTGTCATCGATGGAAGGAAATGAAGCTATGTGTCTGATGCACCGGGTAACTTTATAGATTAATATGTAATTGTGTAGTGCAGTGTTGCTTTGTCATGCCACTTGTACTGGTCACTGATAGATACTGTATGCTGACATTTGTAATGAGCAAGCCATATAATTTTGTATACCTTATGCTGTATAAAGTTGCAATGGCTGTATAGTTACACAATAAAAGATGGGTCATGGACCTGTTTATGGTTCAGTTTCAGGAGTCTGTAGGGGACACCTATGGATATATAGTTGCAATAAACCCATAGATTTCACAGCACAGGATGGGATGTCAGCACAGAAGAAATATGTTTTCAGCAAGGTACAGCACTATAGGTGCATGGCTTCACAAATTCATATGTGTATAACAGGTTAGCAAGGACAATGGTATCATTCAGCCTACTTGTGCATCCCTAATCTATGAAAAGGTCTGATATCCTTGATAAGTGTCACCAGGATTTCTGGAGCTAACATATCTGCAAGCTGTGGTGATGGAGATGAACCATGTACAAATTTCCAGCATCCGTTACAGACATTTGTCCTACACCAGTTATAATTGTATTGTTCCGCATCCCATTGTGTCACTTGCACATGATGTGCATTACAGCAGACATGTACTTCACATGCATGGTGAGCCTGTTACATATAGGGTGTAGTGTGTGTGTTACATACCTGTCTCTCCAGCATGTACTATTTGTACCACAGTGATTCTGTAGTTGTGTAGAACAGGTAATACATGTGTTAGTCTTGTCTGGAATAAGCGGAAGATGCACAGTGGGATCTGACACCTCCCTGTATGGCAGCCATACACATTTCCTCCAAAGCATGTAGGAGACAGACTACACATGCACGATCTTGACACGGTCTGCATTGGACATGTTATCTACAATGTGCATTAGTTTACCATGGAAACTGTGTGGCTTCTACAGTTGTAAGATATGCCTATGTAGTGACATAGCAAAGGTGCCATTGCACTCAATGATAGGTGTGATGAGTGCCAAATACAGTATAACAATGACAGTCTGGGATTTACATACCATACCTTTCTGTATAGGCTGTACAGAATTGACTGGATCCCCACATCTTACCAACCAGTGACAGTCAAAGGCTACATTACTCTCTGTGTCCATAAGTCCATGAGTAATGGTTCAACTGTGTACGGTGTGCAAGCACTGCTATATTTTCCAGTGTGGATGACTTCCAAAAGGAAAACATTGCACAGTCCTTGGCATCTACTTTTTGTCAGTGGTTCTGACAACAACTGAATGTGTTTCTCAGGCCATCCTGAATAGCTGTTGGTTCTGTATGGGATTCATGCTGTCATTTGCTAATGTAGTTAGTCAGAGGTCACTCACAGTCACCATGACTGCAGAGAATAGAATGGCTACAAGGGTACTCCACTAATAATATCTGAGGGAGGTCCACTGGTGACTGGTGTCATTGTAGCATAGGTCTACCCAATGCTATCTTCCCAGATTATCAATATCAGACACTTGGATATCCACCAGCTGACATACCGCTCTGGAAATAACCTACACAGTTTTCAGGAAGGCCTGCTAGCCTAATATTGTCAAACAGCTTGTCAGGCCATGGTGGGTGGAGAGAGTCCTATTTCCATCATCCATTTCCTAGTGTAACACTCAATGAGGTCCACTGGTTAGGTAGGTAGGCATGATCTGCCATTGAGCAAAACAAACTGTGTTTGGTCTGGTGTCAGTATGTGTATGATATTGTTACTGATCATATCCATGCTAACTCCTTTCATGAATTTGCATATCAGATGGCTGAGAGATCTGGGGACACTGTGTGGCACTGCATGCTAGTTGTCCTCTGTGCAACTAAGTATTGCAGTTACTTCCATCATGTTCCAAGAAAAGAGTCATCCAAGGTGTATGTACAGAGCACAGACAAACAATGGAGGGAAGTGTGATATATATACCCTATGAAGGTAAGGTGGGAGATTTTAAACTTGGACACTATTCTAGTAGTGTGTACAGAAATAACACAATTACCTTGTGAAGAATGTGGAAAGCAGGGGAGTCCACTGAACTGCTGGTGCCTGGCTACTATTAGTGCTCATCTCACCACAACCACTCTCTCATGGGATACTATGCTCCAATACTTTTTCTGTCATCACATGCAAAATGTTAATATGAAGCTCATGATGAGAAGCAGGACACAGCCTGTTTGTTCATCCACATAGTTGTCCTGCATCAGGAAAGGCTCTGTAGGCTTCACATACCCTTCTCCAGGTAGATACCTTAACTAGCAACCTGAGCAATCAGTTGGCTTTTGCATGTATTATGTCTTCTGTACCAGGGTTGGTGGTATGTCACTAGGGAACTGACCAGATGGTGATTAGGAGCACAGCTGCAGTGTCACAATATAATGTGCAATGTCCAGTGACATAGATGTTCAGGCTTGCTGAAACAAGCAGCACAGTGGGGGGAGGGGGTCCATCTTAGGTGACACTTTCACAGCACTTCATACATCCTGCCCTTCAACAGATTAATGGTGGATATCTGCATGACATGGCTGTGAGGCCTACTGAAGAAGATTGGCCACCTTTGGCCAAAGTGTATCCACCTGCCCCATGTTCTAGATAAGTCATACTGTACAGTTATGTACCCAGAACACATATTCGTGTTCTCACATCATGTCACACAACACCAAGTTTGCTGTCTGGTTGTTTGACAGGTGTTGTATGCTTCTAAGGGGAACGTAATGTCAGCAAAGTTGAACAAGTCTTCTGTGCATGCATGGACATCCACATCTTCACTGCAAGGCGTGCCTACAAACACTGTGTGTCATGCTGTCAACCCCAATGGTGTGGCAGCATGACCCTAACTTTGCAGGATGTGCACACTGCCACATTTGTAGTTATGATATTGGGACCAAGCCTAATGACAGGATTAGGGTCAATCCAAGGTCCACATGGCTGGCAAAACATTTAATGATGCACTGTCAGGTGCTGTGTTACCTTAGGGGACCTACATAAAGGTGACATGTGACGTTTCACTATCTGGCATGACACTGCTTAATGATGACATGCTGTGATGTACACACAAGCTTGACTGTATTGCTAATGGCACTATCAATGTCTGCTGCTAAGATGTTGAAAGTATCCCCACCCCTCTACTCCTATGCCACACAAACACAATGGGTGACAGATGTGACTGTATTTCATACCTTGATTCCCTGGTGTCTGAAACAGCAGTCAGTACACATAACAATGAGCATTTTGCCAACATGCAGAGCTCACCTACTGCACCACCCACACCCACAACACACACACCTGCATGTGTGCAGCTCCTTACCAGACACATTCCCAAGCAGCAGACAGTTTAGAAAGTCCTACCTCTAGACAGCAAAGTACACAAAATAGTGCATGCACCACTGTCTCACCGGTCAAACACCTGAGGCAAAACACAAAATCAAACCTATAATTCATAGGTAATTACATCATGATACACATTGGTGTCTGTGTCACCTGGCCACATGTTGGAAGCATCACAGTTAGCTGTCTGTGGGTTGACATGATACTCTATACCACACATTGTCCAAACTCATGGAATATCAGGTAACATAATGAAAACATCATATTCCCTGCAGGTATATATGACTAGGGACATACATCACTTGACCTTGTGCAGACACATGACTGAGCTTAGATACTCTGTGTCTCTCACAGGTATGCCCATAGCTTTCCGCTACATATGACCCTCACCTAGGATGATGGCTCAATACACACAGAAAATTATGGACTTCAAAAATTGCCTTAGCGTGTAGTGTCATTGTAAGGAGAATCACTACATGTCTGCCTGGGATGACTTGCTCAACAGACGTCAATGCTTTGCCAGAGATGGTTTTCGTCACTCACCCCTGAGAATTTGAGTAGTTGCCAAGGCTACTGATACCCCCACAGAACATCTTATGGGCACTGTCAGGAGGGAAAACTTTCCAATGAGAACACCATCTTCATACAACATCACGGTTATGCTGCTATACGCTGAGAATGGCAACACTAAACCCCACTCTGTGGAAGATGTCCCCACCTTGGAATATGCAGACATTTGTGCAGTCAAAGACACCTGGTTCAAGGGTGTGGACAGCACCACAGCCATACCAGACTACACATCATTCCGCATGTTCAGACCTCAAACTGACAGTGTGCAAGGTAATGCAGGTGGTGCATACATATTCATTAAGGATAGATACACATCCAGATTTAGTGAAACACTATGATTTCCTGGAGACACTGCAGGTGCTATTCACTGTTGTAAGGGCACCTAATCAAGCCATTGCCAGCTACAGGAGCAGCTCCATGAATTCAAACACCTGTTGTGCTTATTTGAATAAACTTGTGTCTATCAAGATATATCAGTACACCATGGTTTGGAGTGCCATTAAGTAATCTCCAACTATGTTACTTAGTTTTGCTGAAGCTCACTTGCCCAAAGGTTAGCCTACATCTTTATCTACAATACCCTGGACCAGTGACATGATATCCCCACAAGGGAAGCCAATGTAGTGCTTCATGGGTTTACCAATATGGGTGACCTCTGCAGCCCCCCACTGTAAGGTCCTCCCTGGTGAGATATGACCACAGAACAGTCTCATTAAAACTATCAGACCTAATCCCCTTGCAGAAAATACAGACATATATTTCATCAAAGCATTTTTTTTCCATCCTATGTGATGGTTTACATAGCTTGACTGCACCTCCCCCCTCAGATGGGACAGGCAAGTACGTAGAGCTCTACACCCATGTATTATGTAAGCAGCAGTACATCTGCATAGACTCAGCGCTAAATGATAGGAGAAACACAAGCTCCTCATGGCACAACAAACCTGCCTGATGGATAACTGCCATTAGTAGGTTGTACAATACGAGGTGGACATTGCTGTGTGACAGCTAGGGAGAGGGTGTCCCCCCGAAAATGGAGATACAACCATCTCACCTAAAACAACCATATAGTATTGTTGTGATATCTTGTAGAAACAGTATGTGACAAAATTAGCCTACCCCATAAAGCAGAAACACAACTCATGGTGTAGTTACATGTGTAACCTCAGAGGACAGGCCCAGATTGTCGGTAAACTCGTACTTAATGATACCACATTATAATGGGTCTGTACTCATAGCTAACCTGTTGTCCCACAGATTCTGCATCAACTTCATACCCTGTCCCCACCACATGTGCCAGATGACATTCCTACAACTTGTCCCATACCATCCATATCTACAGAGCAGGTCATGACTGTCCTCTCTACGGAGGATACAAAGCATGCATTAGGAATTCTAACATCCCAGGCTGGGTCCTAGATGGGATCCAACAAGGATTACTAACACCATTAGAACTCTGTGCAATCATTCTGTAACCACTGGCTACATCCCAGCTGACTGGATAATGGCAACTGTTATCTTCTTGCACAGATGTAGTCCATCCACTGACCACTGGAGCTATAAACCTATTTGCCTCAGTAGCCATATATATATGCCCATAGGGCAAATCATCATGGAGCTGATCAACAAAAATATATGTGATTTACAAACAGTTGACTGTACACAGTTTGGATTTCTGACTGGGAGATTATGGCTGTCAAATGTGGTGGACATGTCCGAGGCAGTCACCAAGGACCTGGGTGAGAGGACATCAGGGCATACAACCCCCTGGACTTAACTAAGCCATGTGACTCTATTCCCCTTTCAGGTATCATTGACAAAAGCATCCACTTAGGCTTCCATGTTAATACCATTATAAGGGTCACTAATTGGCTCAGTGATAGCACACATACTCAAACTAGAGAAATCTGCCTCCAGTAGCTGATTTGTAAGCAGCAGTGTTCAACAGGGCTCAGTCCTGGGTCCTGTACTGCTTGGAATCCATTTAACCATGATACAAGTGAATACTGAATGTCTGTGGCTGACTACATTGGCTGATGCCTGCAAACTGAAAGCAGTCAAAGACTCTGTGAGTTATGTCAATATCATACAAGAGGGTATTGATGAACAAATGTCTGTTGACATACTAATGGTCATAAACTCCTTGCAAATATATATGTAGTATAATTTCCATTGGTAACACCTATGTTCCTGGTAAGTAGCACATCAGTAGCAACATGTGATATACGTATTCAGGGGTGACAGACCTGGACACACAGGCCTGGCCATACAGGTTTATACCTAATGTACCTGAGATCACCATGTCTCTCCAGTGGTAAGATTGGAATAATATGTCATAATTGAGGGTACAGTCACCCAAAATTGACATACTCATAACCTCCATGCACTCTTCTCTCAGCACGCCTATATTTGAGTGCAATGGACATTTGGTAATGTACCTTTCCAAGCATTACTGGCAATTGCACACAACACAATGGTCCCTCCCAAGGCAACTTCACGTCTTCAGTATCTGTTCAATGGGGATAATCTGAAATCAGTGTCATTGCAGCCTGAGGTATATAGACTACTCACAGGTGATTTCTGCCTTGCATAAGGGGCAATGGGTGACCCTGCATGATTGGAAATGCTGCATAACTGCAGGTGGAATGGTACATGTATTACTCACTCTAAGGATATTAACCTGGTATGTGACATTAGTAATACATGCTGGTGGGAGAGATAGCAGACTTTAACACACTTTGAAACAGAGTCCAGCCTACTGGCAACTAGACCACCTTAGTGGACCTCGTCAGATGCCATCTGTATGATTGGCTGGATGACCATCTTTTCACCACAGGGATTCTGCCTGTGTCCCTCATGCACAGGGGCTATATGTGCTTATCATGTAAATAAGGGTATAAACATGGCTAGGATTGTGAGGGCTGTATGGCCATTATGCTACTAAAGTTCAAAGATCCTATGATTTCATAAGCTGATGTAAAATGCTCTAACAGCTACACACACAAACCTGGCTACAGTGAGGATAACACCACTTCCAATTACTGTTTACAAGACATGGCATAACACACACCCACTGTAAGTTGGCTGCATTCAGATTAGAATGCTTACCTATCTAATGGTACATACCAATGATCACAGTACATCATGCATGTGCTACACCTCAAGTCTGCTATTATTATTTCTTTAGGACATCTTATGCTTCGTGACATTAGCAGGCCTAGTTATGGTCAGGCATTTGGAGACCCACATCACCTGCTACAATCAAAATACTGCAAAACCCTACCTCAATCTAAGTTACAGAGGTGATCATATGTATGTCGTATGGAGATATGCACACACATACAGATACACACACGCACACACACACACACACACACACACACACACACACACACACACACACACACACACACACACACACACACACACACACACACACACACACACACACACATGTGCACAAACACACTGAGTGGCCTGGAGTGAATTTAAAAGCCCTACTTATCTAGTCTGACACACTATAGACCACAGTACTTATTACATGCACCATGGCTTAAGTCTGACATTAAAATGACAGCTGGTAGCCATAAAGTAGATGACATCAGCAGACCTTCTAGAATAGGAGAGTTTGGAGGCTGGCAGCAACTTACAGGGCCAAAAACTGCAGCATCATTGCAGTTTGATAATCAATGAGGGATTCTCGGTTGTTTTGCAGGGGGATACACACATACATGCCCATACATACCTAGTGGCCTGGAGTGAGATTAGAATCCCTACCAATCTAGTCATACACAATATAGATCACAGTACTTATCACACACCATGGCTGATATCTGTTTTATATATAATTACAGGTAAACTACTTGTGGATTACACAAACTAGGCTTGTGTTAAACAGCATCTGTGGCATGCAGAGTGATATTGCTTTGTACCTTTATCTGCATGTAGTAGCCTAGAAGTCAGATAGCTGTTATTTATCCTAGCTATGTGGCTACATTTACCAGTGTGGGCAAGAACAATATGCTCTGTCAATGTGTGCATAGGCAACATAATATATTACACCACCTGTTTACCTGTTGCTGTATGTGTGGTGAAATCCAGTAGGCACAGGGGTCTCTAGGTAAGTGCGGTATGTACTGTTGAGCCCTTACTTTGGATCCTTTGAGCAACATTATGGATGTATGTATATATAAATGTAGCTGTGTGTGTGTTTGTGTGTGTATGGCATGTATATATATATATATATATATATATATATATATATATATATATATATATATATACATATACATACAATATAATTAACAGCATTTAATGGCCCTATTTCAGTGTGCGATGCTGCACACAGCGCCGCACCATGCAGCATATCTTATACAAAGATCAAAAGGTCTAATTAAATTCATCCAGTTTTGAGAACATTCTCAGCCAGTAGGTGTGCCACACAAACATGGGCACCTAAGCTTAAAGGAGCTTAGAAGTGGGAGGACACCCACCCTGATGTCAGCCACATTCTGTGTAAACATCAACATGGTATAAGACCCTACAGGAAGGGGATATGTAGACATGAGTACTCCTTTCTGCTATTCAATAACTTCATCTCATTTGCATATTTATCCATGCTGACAGACTGGAAACTACATGCGTCATAGCCCTATCACCTTAGCAACAGCAGTAATGCACCATTGTAGGGACCTTAAAATGGTCCTATAATACAGGTCTGTCACATAGTATAAAATTCTTTTTCTTCTTATCTTTTTTTCAGTTAAGCATGTTTGCACACTGTGGTTTGTAGTACAAACATGCTGAGATTATTTAAAAAAATTATTAATTTAACTTATTCCCTTAATCTTTCTGACATCTAGAATAATAGTTTTGTGCATATGTGTATGTGGTATTACATTGGCAGGGGATTTATGTCCACATTTCTACAGTTTTAAACCCTCTTTTGTATATCTAGACTCCTGTACATGGACGTTTTCTGTGTACACTATGGACATTGACATGGGGTCTGAACAGATGCCTTTCTGCTTGTTGGATCAGTCTACCTGCCTCTTTTGCATGATATTCACCTGATCATGAGACGATATGCATGCCATGGAATTTTCCATGTTTGCGCTTGCAGGCACACTGCTCAACAGTGCTTACCAAATCATAATGTGTGTGGTTTTGTAAGCATCAAGGCGCAATGCCTACAAAAAAAGAACATGTAGCCTTTATAGAATTCCAACCATAATTACATTAGTCTGTCAAAGTAGCTAAGAGTACAAAAAGCTGAGATTTTTTGGGTGAGAAAACTTTAAAGTGTTTTAAGCTCTGTTGGGAAGTACTTGCTGAAGAAGGCAGTGTATACAATGTGGGCCTCTTAAGGGAGGAACCATAACTTCTCTAGATTTTGAAGAGAAGGATGAGTTGTGTAAGATAGAAGGAGTTTCTAACCTTTGACAGATATATCGTAGCAGAAGCAGAGTTTGTTACCAAAAGAGGTACCCAAGTCTGCGATGATTGCATTAAATTAAAATTAAATATTTTATATTTTATATATATATATATATATATATATATATATATATATGTATATACACACACACACACACACACACACACACACACACACACACACACACACACACACACACACACACACACACACACACACACACATATGGTGATGATAGTGAACTTACCAAAGGAAATTATACTTAATTTCCTAATGTCGGTGGCAAGCCCATGCTTAATACACCAAACATTTATTTGGTCTAGTCATTATTGGACAATCTGAATATCAGAATGGGATTTGACATCTGCACCACTTTGTAATCATCAACAAATGTGGTTATCCATAGCTCTGAGATATTAGTCATCATGTCCAAGTATAGGTTCATAAATTCATAGGTTTTATTAGTCAGTTGATTGAAAAGTTCATTTGTTGCCCAGCCAGTGTAATATTTCCACTACTTGCTAGTCCTTTCCAAAAGGAATTGTGAAACCAAAACATGGTTGTATTTGCAGTTAGTCATCCATTCATCAAGGCTGTTTTTAAACAGAATTAGGAAGCTACTTTGCTTAGAAAACACTAGCCTGTTCTAGAGAAGAATATATTAGAATAGGTTTGTATCGGGTCAGCAAGTTCAAGTTATATTGCAATGAATGTTTATGTAGGTCTCTTGAAGTGGTGTTAGTGGTAGTACATGTTTTATAAACATATAAGGGATGATGTAGGATAGGGTCATCTGAGACCTGGTAAACTAGGCAGAGAACACCATATATGAGTCCATATAAGACAAGGGCCGATCTGTAATTTCTTCAGCATATATCACAGAAATCAGTCCCTGCATATTCTTGGTGAGGAAAAATGCTGGTGTCTTTCAAACTGGATATTATGTCTATATGGGTACATACAAAACATCGAATTATATTTTTATAGCCCCAATAAAAGAAGTCTAGAGAGGGATATTAACATATCTGACCCAGAAGATATTACCTTTGGTAATCAACAGGGCTAGGCAGAAGGATTTTCTAATACCATAGATACAAGATGATTGGAGAAGAGTTTATTGTCTATAAAGGTACTCAGATTCCTAAAGATGGTATAGGGTTTGAGACATGTGTCATTTATGTTGTAGGTGTATGGGTACCCATGTTTCCCAAAGAGCATGATATTAACTTTTTTTGCATTTAATTTTAAACCATAGCAGGCATTATTTGTTTATATGTGCCAGTCCTTATGAAGAGCTGATAATAGCTCAGCATTTGCAAATATCAGACATTTTTGGTCAGCAATAAACACTTGATATCAGCTTTGACTTTACATAAATAAATATTAAATGTGAGCAGTCGTAATACTGCACCCTTGGGACCCAACCAGTAGCAGTTCCTTTAGAGGAGAATATGCCACCAATCCTAATTTTCTGGGATCTGACTTTGAGCTAGTGTGCTAGCCAATGGGTTACATAGGGTTTACATTTAGTTTGATTAGTTTGCCAAGTATGGAATGGTGTCAAAGATCTTGTCCAGGTTGAGATACTCTGTATATACTGTTTCACCCTCATCCACTGCCTCTGTGACCAGAAGTCCATTAGAGTATACAGACATATGGTTTGGGTCAAGAGATATCAGACTGCCAATATCCTTGTTTATGAGGTCTATAATTAGAAAGGTAATGCTTATTGGGTTACAGTTCCCAGTATCAGTGGTATGGCCACTTTGTGGATGGAGATGACCAGTGATACTCTCTATGCCTTCAGTTTTATTAGTGGGTAAGTCAAGACAGTACTTTATACTAGCAAGGAAACTCCCAGCACATTGTCAGGCTCCACAGAGGTAGTGTTTTTTTTTTTTTTTTTTATTTCTGCAAGAGCTTTCATAACTTGCTCAGAAGTGATCCGTAAGGATGGTGACCTACCTCTGGATGTGAGGAGAAATGTGGGGGGGGGAGTGGAGGTGGTATTAGAACAAAACATGTCTGCCATTATGTTGGCTATGTCCTTGGGGCTAAATGGGTGCTATTATTGCATATCAGCTCAGTGCAGTGCAGTGCTTGGTGCTGTTTCTATGGTAACTGGCATAATTGTAAAGAGATTTATGTTTTTTCTTTACAAAGGTAGTGATTTTCAGCTTATACTTAGGCTCGGTAGCTTTGATTTTGTTCCTAAAGTCTTGATTTCAATTTTGGAATGTGGTGTTTTCCATTTATTCTTAAGACTGAGGATTTTTTAATGTGTTATATAGTTTGTTTATACTAAAGTTCACTATCCAAAGTTCACTATATTTGTTTGTTCCTAAATATGGCACTGTATTTGTGTTGTTGTCTCACTACAGATGTCTTGATGTAGGCCTTGAGAAAAGAATAAAATGTATCAGCATACACAGTGGTGATGGCTACAGGGTCCCCAATTAGAGAGGGACTCAGACTGCTGGAATAAGTCTGCTTCAGAGAAATGTCTAAATACAGATTTGTTTGCAGTAATTCAGAGATGTCTCCTAAAGCTGAATACCACTGAATGGTGGCCATGTCTGTCCAATTTTCCTATCTTGATCCAAGAAGATCAAATGTGTTACCTATTAAGCTACCATGACAGCATTACCACTACCAAACGTTGAGCAAAAACAAGCAAATTTGGTAAAAAACGCTGAAATGGCTGAATGCCATAAGCAGCTGACAGACTATACTCAATAAATAAAAGGTGAAAACATTCCCTACAATGAAGCTGCATAAGAAATGTAAATGTGTTATGGTGTGCATTCAATAATAACAACACTGAGAAAATGAGAATGTAATGAATAAAACAGGTGTCCTCACCCCTGCACTTGGAAAGGTGGGCAAACATTTCCTGGTACTGCTTGTGATTTTCAGACCTCTAGTGCTATGGGACAAATCAACAGGCATTATGTACAGTATATTCTATAATGACAGGGTAATAAATGAAAAAACAAAATAAGAAAAATATGTGCAGTACATTTCATGAGCTCTCACACTGACCTCTTTTTTCCATCACTGAAGAAGGTCTGGATGGCATCTCTTAAGGTCTCTGTATTGGTGATAGCACAGCTTGCCAATACAGTGACTGTCAATGGCATCAGTAACTGCTTTGGAAAGACAATGCCAGTCATTCAACTGGTACTGGAGGCTGTCTTAAGAATTGCCTAACAGACTCAGTGGTCTCCATGCAAGAGGTGGAGAAAGATTTTGCTCTACTGAGAGCAGCATCTGGGCACCCTGCATGTACCAGTGTCATCTAAAACTGTGACCATTCATTAGGTCTCACAGTAGAGAAATTCTTCTTCTGAAGCTATGCATAGCATTTTCGGGTCTATATTAGAACACCGAACGTTCAAAATTTAGAGTGTTCTAATATCAACCCGTTTTCAGCGAATGCTGAAAATATCGAAGAAACAGAAAACCAAATGTTTTCCTAGGGAAAGAATTTGATTGTCCTTTTCTGTTGCTTTGGTATTTTCAGCGCTGTAGTAGAAAGTTACAGGTCGGGTACAGGTAAGTGTGCGATTGTGTGGACATGAGGGTTAGGGTGGGTTAGGTGAGTTAGGGTTAGGGTGTGGGTCAGGTAAGTGTGCGATTGTGTGGACATGAGGGTTAGGGTGGGTTAGGTGAGTTAGGGTTAGGACGCGTGTCAGGTAAGTGTGGATTGTGTGGACATGAGGGTTAGGGTGGGGTAGGTGAGTTAGGGTTAGGGCACGGGTAAGGTGACTGTGCAATAGTGATGGACCTTAGGGTTTGGGTTTGGGTTAAGGTAAGTGGATAGTTAGCAGTGTATGTATAGTTTAGTGTAGGGTTACATGTAAGAGTTTAGGTGTATATGTGTGGATTGCTGTTTGTTTGGTGTGCTTGTGTTGTGTGTATGTGTTTTGGAACAGCAAATTTTTTCCCTAGGAAAAAAATTTGCTGTTCTGTATGCTCGATGTTTTAAATTTTCGATTCATAGGGTTCAATATTAGAACAGTCGAAATTTTGAAAGTTTGGTGTTGTAATATAGACCCGCATTTTCCTTATCACTACTTGTCTGTAAATGCAAATGCATGTTTCAGTTTAAAACTTTATGTTCTATGGAAATATGCAGTGGTTATTAAGTGTTTTAACAAGGAAAAAGTAGGCAGTGAAATATAGGAAGTGTATACACTTATGCTAGGATGGTTAATGGAAGGTACACTAAAAAACAATTGCAAAGTATAGGTGTTAAAACTGGTAGACTAGTACTTCTTTGTGACAAGATGGGCCACACATGTAAATGTGTATAGCTTTTCTACAAGGCACACATAAGTGTTTGCAACAATAACTTGGTACTGTCAAACACAGATCATACCATTCCAGCTGCATCTTACATGGTAATGTCTATGCAGGTGACTGTGTATGTGTGTGCTGAAGCTGACTACAGCAGGTATTACCCTGTGATGTTTCTATGGAAGGTAGTGTTTTGCAGACTGTATACATTAAAGTACTGTGATGTGTGGGCAGAGGAGGCAATTGACATTCAAGAGATATGTTGATCTTATCTTTGCAGATACTCATAGACTTTCTGCCATCCCTCAAGTGCATGGAGCCTTAGTGGATACGCATATTCAATAATGCCTACACTAATTGTCACTAAGTGTACACTGTTCTAAGTGAACAGACAACATGTACATAACTCACACCTTCTTCCTTCTAATTTTAGTTTTCCTACTGATATTCTTGCAGCTTTAAATATTGACAGGGATTCGTAAAGGTTACCACAAAGTGTAGAGTACGTGTAGACTTACGTGTAAATTCAATAAAGCTAACACCATCATTTTGTCTGTGTGCACGTCACAGCAGGTTTTAGATGCAGTAAACACCATGCAGTGGCGTGCAATAATGTGCAATTATGGAAACTTTCATGGAAGGCAAATTTCAGCATAAGTAGCTGAAATGTAGGGTAATGAAGTGACACAACATGGTGGAGTGATCCAACACCCTTCAGCAGAAGTATGTAGTCTCCATGTCTGTGTTGGTAGTGTACATTGAAATTTTGCATGTACATGAGTCTACAAGGAATACAGGGCATGTGAAACTCCAGATATATGGACAGAATAGCCATGAAAAGATAACAACAGACATATAATGGTTGATGTATACACTGTGAATGTCCAAAAGCATAAGTAGGGGATGTGTCAAAATAGTATTCATTTAAAATACTTTTTAACCAAATGTTTGTGCAGTGCAGTGCCTATCTCATAAAGGTTTAACTATGAATAATGGAAACCTCATGAAAAGGGAAGTTTAATGTACTGTCACAATAGGTGCAATAATACCCTGCCCTGTGTCTTTAAAGTAGTGTTCCCGTGATGTTGCCCAGCTTATACGGCTACTGACTGTGTAGTTTTTTGGCATGGATATTCTTCAAATGAGTGCAAAAAGCAGTGGATTTGTTGAATCACAAAAATCAGGAACTTTGTAGGGCTGTTCACTTCGTGTAAGCTCCTACATGGTGTTTGTTTCCAATGGATGTCGATGACATCATGGGGGTGTATCAGGTAACTGTTGGTTTTTTGGGTGTTTTGCACTTGTTTGCACAGTGCGCTGCTTCACGCAAATCTTTGTGGTGATGCATAACCTTGTTTGCGTGACCAGACCACTCATGTATCAGAATGAGCTAGACATCCAAAAATAGAAACCAGATGCATTCAGTCAATATTGCTGAGCACCACTGAGCATCACGCAAACCCATTAAGTGGGGCCATACCCTGCTCATACCCTCCAGTTTTAGGCCTTTTGAGTACTAATCTTGTGGTGCCATGTTTTAGGTATTGGCCTGGAGTGCAGATGGTATTGGGTTCAAATACAGCATATGACAACTTTTCTCATACTGTTCTAACATCGCAGCTTATACAAATGATGTGTAAGTAGCATTAATTACCAATTTCTGTATGTTTCATGACAATGGGGAGGAAAATAAAAAAAAATTACATGCCTTACCTTAGTTGTTCAGAGCTGCACTCTGCTGCACATTGGTGCGTATAGAGCACTACTGCACACTGAAGCAGGACCTTTAAATCATGTTAATTATATACTAAGCAGGTGAATTCCATCTTAATTAGCCAAGCCCACATGGTGGACTTACCCAAGAAATATATAAAGTATGCTTAAAGCCTACATTCTGATTTTCTCTTGATACTTCAAGACCATTTGATTAGAGACTTGGAAATTTTAACTGAAATAGTGCTAAGGGCTGCTGCAGCTATTCTACATCTGCATGTGCTAGAGGCTGAAGTCAGTGCTGCTGGTGCTGCTCACAACAGGCCTTGGCTGAGAAGGAGAAGAGTGTTCAGGCCCAGGGTAACCTTCCAAGAGCTACATGAGCTGGAGACTGTAGAGTGCTACAGGATGGACAGAGACATATTACAGGAACTCTTTGAGCTCTGCCACCCTCTACTCAGAGCCAGAGCCAACTGTGGGGAGCCCATCCCAGTAGAAACTAAGGTATGTGTAGCCCTTAGGATATTAGGTACAGGTACTTTTTAAAAAAACAAATGGGGACATGAAGGAGGTGGCACAGGCATCAGCATCTAGGATACTCTAGCAGTTCCTGGATGCTTTGCTCCTAAATGCCAGTGAGCAAATATCATTTCCCCTTACCCCTGAGGAGGCGACCAGCAATATGCAATGGTTCTACCATGTAGCGCACTACCTTCACATACTGCAAGAAATGCATAATAGCATCCTTCAGGAATTCATCCATCTCTGGTATTGACAACACACCTCTTAGAGTTGACCTTATAGTTCGGGACTTGTGGACACACATAGACAGTAATATAGCCTTTGACCGTCATGTGTCTACAGTAGTGAGGAAATCACTTTATGTTGTACAACTTATAAACAAAAGTATGGCATCTAGGTCCATGAAAGTCATTGTTCCACTGTATTCAGCATTCATCTGACCTATCATTGGTTACTATGCCCCCTTTGGTATGTACCTAACCAGGCATATCCAACAACTGGAACATACACAGAGGTTTCTCACTAAAAGTATAAAGGGCATAAGTGACATATCCTATGGAGACTTCCTCAAGGCTCTATCCTTGTATTCTGTCTCCTACATGCTATTAAGGGAAGATCTATGCTTTGTATACAGGGCCTTGATAGACTCCACTCTGATGGACCTCCTGCATATCCACAAAACAAACAGAACTGGAATTACCCATTCCACAGATTTAAACCTTGCTGGTGATATAAATAGGACCTGCTAGAGAGACAGGTATTTATTCCAGAGACTACCCCATCTCTGGAAGAGGCTCCCCATCCATGTGAAGCAGAGTTCCTCCCTAGCCTGATTCAAGTGTAACTTGGCCAATGTGGATGGGGAACAGGAACGTCATCTCTGGTTTGGCACCTATGTCTCTAATGAACACAGGCAACAAGGAAATAATTAATCTACCAAGACCCTTCTTACACTTATCAAGGGTACCAGAACTTGTCAGATATTTGGGATGCATGTTTAGGCTTAAAAAAGCCCTTGTGGTCATAGCCTAGTAATCATCTATGAACCTATGCACCTATATAGTGAACATGTTAGCAGACAAATTCATTTCCAGCTTTACTCCCCTCTCACCACCCCGACCATCCCCGAAAAAGTACCCTGAAACATAATCCTTGCAACTATAACTCAGCAGCATGTGCTGGCTATGCTTGCTAAAGCCAAGAACACGGTCTCAATGGGTCCTGTTAGCATCCCAGGATGCCTCCTTAGCAGTCTAAAATATGACATATCAGGTCTCCTGGAGTTATTATTTAGCTATAGTCTTAAAATAGACTTTGTGCCACTTGAATGGGGACTGCAGCAGTCATCTCCCTTCATAAGGTAGGATAACAGATCCAAGAAAGTACAGACCCATTAGTATGACTAGTCTTATTTGCAAAGCCATTGAAAGAATTATCATGAATATTATTAGCAAAGACATAGGAGACCTCCAGAAACAGGATCCATCCTCATGTGGCTTTGTTAAAGGAAGGACATGCTTACTGAATATGGTGGGCTTCTTTGAAAAGGACACTAAGGCAATGGATGTGGGAAAAATGGTTCATACTGTCTACCAAGATCTGGCTAAATCATTTGATAAAATACCTCACTGAGGTATTGTCAACAAACTTATGGAACTAGATTTAAACCCCTTTATAATACACAGAGTAGCTAGCTCACTGATAGGACCTAGGAGGTTAGAATCAGGAGGTCACATCCACAAAGAAGCTGGTCACCAGTGACATACACCAGGGTTTGTGCTAGGGCCACTCCTATTTGGCATCTACTTCTTGGATGTCAAAGCCAATGCCAAAGGCCTCTGGCTAAGTTCACAGATGATTGTAACCTGGGAGCCGTCTCAAAATGAGATCACCTTTCAGGAAAGTCTAACGCAGAAAGATGCTTGTTGTGAAAGCCATGGCTTAAAACTCCATACCAAGAAATTTGGGGTCTATATTAGAACACTGAACTTTCAAAATTTCGAATGTTCTAATTTTAAACCCTATGAATCGAAAATTTAAAACATCAAACATACAGAACAGCAAATTTTTTCCTAGGGAAAAAATTTGCTGTTCCAAAACACATACACACAACACAAGCACACCAAACAAACAGCAATACACACACATACACCTAACCTCTTAAACCTAACCCTACACTAAACTATACACACACCACTAACTATCCACTTACCTTAACCCTAACCCTAAGGTCCGTCACTATCGCACAATCACCTCACCCGCGCCCTAACCCTAACTCACCTACCCTGCCCTAACCCTCACGTCCACACAATCGCACACTTACCTGAACCTGACCTGTAACTTTCCACCTCAGCGCTGAAAATACCAAAGCAACAGAAACGGTCAACCAAATTCTTTCCCTAGGAAAAAATTGGTTTTCTGTTTCTTTGATATTTTCAGCGTTCGCTGAAAATGGGTCGATATTAGAAAACTCGAAATTTTGAAAGTTCGGTGTTCTAATATAAACCCGGAATTTGTTATAGTACCTTTTGGGAAGTTAGCTACCCTAGGTAACTATGATATTAATAAAACACCCCTAAAAGTTGATTCACTACTCAGGGATATAGGAACTCATGTAGATAGTAACCTAGCCTTCAACCAATCTGCCCAAGATGGTAAGAAAATCCTCCTACGTTGCTCAACATAATTAAAGGCATATCACTGCAGTCCAGAGAGTTCATCATACCACTGTACTCTGCCCTCATTAAATCCATCATACAGTATAATGCTCCCTTTGATATGTACAGTAGATATAAAAAGTGCACACACCCCCTGTTAAAATGCCAGGTTTTTGTCATATAAAAAAATGAAACCACAATAAATCATTTAAAACTTTTCCCGCCTTTAATGTGACCTATAACTTGTACAATTCAATTGAAAAACAAATCTGTTAGGGGAAAAATATATAAAAAAAAAAAAAACGTTCAATAAGCTGGTTGCATAAGTGTGCACACCCTTAAACTAATACTTTGTTGAAGCACCTTTTGATTTAATTACAACAGTCAGTCTCCTTGGCTACACACCTGCCATCAATTAAAGGGGTTCCTATCATGTAGTCGAACTTTTACAAGTTTGAACCTCATATGGTCGAGACCATAAGTTCGAATTTGTAAAAGTTCGAGCATTTCAATGGAAATCTCCATAAGCAGAGGTTTCCATTTTGTTCAATGTGGTGCGATCTCAGAGTTGGGATATTTAAGCAGTGGGGAGTGTGGGGGGCACAGCCCCCAATTTGGGAGGTGCAGGGAGGCTTGCCCCCTGCTCAAAACAGTTTATTTTGTTTTCTGTTGTTTTTTTTTTTAATCCATAGTCGAAGTTTTGTAACTTTGAACTTTACCTTTTCGAAGTTATAAGACTTTGACTATGTGATATAGACCCGAAATAAAGAGACTCTGATTAACCCCAAATAAAGTTCAGCTGTCCTAGCTGGATTTTCCTGACATTTACTCAGCTGCCTGCTACAGCAAAAGCCATGGTTCGCAAAGAGCTTACAAAGCATCAAAGGGATCTCATCTTGCTTTCTCCTACTCTGTGTATTATCCTATCAGTCTCCCTTTCCAGAACCTTCATGGGGTGTAACAGGAGATTGGTACTGCTATACTGCCCACAGATGTGAATGTGGTCTCCATACCAACACTAAAATGCTTATTCTCTAATCATCTGGGATATGTCTTTCATGCCATACTGCTATGAGCACACTCTGGAGCCATTTCTCCCCTTACTCACCCAGCATCTTGATTATATCTGTCGTGACCTTATCTCAGCTTGCTGCTTTCCCTGACTATATTTTCCTTAATGATGTTCTTTCTTCCACTAGGGTGAGCTCCTCTCCCTCATACATTGTAGGCTGAGTCTGGGGCAGTATAGCTTCCTTTGGATGGTTTCTTACAGGTTCATATGTGTTTACTAGGCTAACAACCACAAGGGCCTTTTTAAGCCTAGACATGCATACCAAATTTCAGACAAGTTCTGATACCCTTGATAAGTGTCTGTCTCCAAAGCAGGTGCTTGGGAGATGAAACATTTACAAGTTAGGGGCTCAGAGAAGAACCATTTACAGGGTGACTGCGTCTATTAGAGACATAGGTGCCAAACCTGGGATGAGTTTCCTGTTCCCCATCCAATTGCCCAGGTTGCACTTGAATTGAGTTAGGAATGAAGTCTGCTTCACATGGATGGGAAGCCTGTTCTAGAGATGGGGTAGTCTCTGGGATACATACCTGTCTCTCCAGCAGGTCCTATTTTATCACAGGCAAGGTTTAAGTCTTTAGAATGGGTAATTTTGGTGCTGTTTGTTTTGTGAATATGGAGGAGGTCCATCAGAGTGGGGTCTGACAATGCCCTGTATGTCAGGCATAGATCTCCCCTCAGCAACCTGTTGGAGATAGAATACAGGGACTGAGCCTTCAGGCAGTCTGCTTAGGACATTTTACTTAATCCCTGTATTCTTTTAGTGAGGAACCTCTGTGGATGTTCTTCAGTCAGAAGTTACTGATAATAGTCTATCCATCTGCCTTTGAACTGGTGAGCAGGTTGTTGATGGGCTCCCATGTGAGGGATATCTGAAGACTATCTTCTTTATCTTTTTGTCTTTGTCTTACAACCTGATTCTTTATGCCATCTGCTGAGTCCCTTTCCAGAAGCTGGTAGTATACATATGATTCTTTTTTTTTTCTTTTTTTGCTATTGCGACTGCACACTTAGTCTTTTTGTCACTGACAAGTATTCCTTCTTAGCTGAGTCCATCTTTTGTAACTCCCACTTTTTCCAGCACTCTTTCTTTCTTTCGATGATTTCCTGGACTTCTGCATTCCACCCCCTCTTTCTTTATGTATCTTATTTCCATACCTGGCTCCACTGCATGTCTGTTCTATAGTATCAGACATGGTTTTTGAGGTGCTGCCATTCTTATTCTTCAATTCCACCTATTTGCTCTTCTTTCTGATGTTCTAGAGTCATGAATATTTCTTGAACTCTCCAGATCTTCAGAGTAGTCTCTCTTGACCTTAGAGACATCTCTGACAACTGCATGCAGTTCTTTGTGGCAACGGGATGACTCTTTCACCAGGGATGATTTTGCAATAGCTGATTCCATCCCAATGCCCTTTTGTTACTAGAAGGCAGTCTACTTGAGATGCATGTTGGGCACTCTTTTATGAGATCTTATGACTCTCTCTCTTACTGAACCATGTGTTGGTTAATATCAAGCCATTTGCCAGACAATCTCTCTTTTATTCCTGTTATCCTATCCATGCTGACCCAGGCAGTCCTTATATCTTGTTCTATCTGTCCTGGTATGTGGATTCAGGTCCCCCAATATTAACACCAATTTATGTTGCCCTGTTTTATCTAGTCCTGCAACTGCTGCCTGGATATATGCTTTTCCTTGCTATCACAACCCTGCTATAGGGCATAGGCTGAGATTATGAAAACTGCCCAATCCTTACATTGAAGTCTAATTGCCATGAGTCTGTCATTAAATCTGATGACATCCCTTATGGTCTTCTGAAGCCTCTCCCTTAGCACAGTTCCCACACCATTTCTAATCTGTCTTTCCCCAAGTGGTAGACTCTCAAGCAAAGCGGCTTTTTTGCACTGTCCCTCAATCTTGACTCCTGTATACAAAAGATGTCCAGCTTCCTCTTCTTCACCATCATGTCATCCTCTCCATGGCAGGTTATTTGGTTTTATGTCCAGCTTTCACTCAACAGATCTATCCCAGATAACCCAAGTTGGGCAATTGGACAGCAGCCAGCCAGTAGCTTATTGACCCCAGACGCTAGGCTTTATGTCAGGCAAATACTGTTCAGTAGGAACACATGTGTCCTTCCCTCAGTTAGCATGAATTCCAGGCATATGTTGTAGTAGCCATGTCCTCAACCCACTTATCAGCAGCAAATAACCATGCCCATTTTTGGCTACATTACTCAACAAGATCAAATCACCTAGAGCCAATTTTTACACCATCACTTGGGTAGCCCTGAGATGGCATGCAGTCTATGATCCATGTGCTCCTACTTAGATGACAGTGTTCAACATAATTAATGCCCAAATTAGTTGGTCTGCACAACTCTTTCCCCTGATAGGCACCATCTAATGTCTTTGTTGCTATATGCAACTGCATTCTTGGGTAAGTTTGAGGTGGAAACAATCAGCATGATTTTTGAAAGTGGGACAAATCCTACAGAGACACATGGAGAACATGCAGTCTCCAGAGAAGTGTTGGCTGGAGCTCCAGATTGTACCTTGTACCTTGTGCATGGAAAGCAAAGACCTTAACCATTGCACAAGTGTACAGATTTATATCCTACCAAGATTGTAATGGCCAGCCAGCATTCAAAGCTTTAGGGTGCCTTCCACACACCAATAGGCTTGAGCAAACAAGAGGGAAAATCAGTGGTCTGGGCCCCAAACCCTTCAGTGCTTTCATGCAAACAAAATCATACCAAAAAAAGGGGGGTGGGAAAGGGAGCGGCTACTGTAGCACTGATCAATATACACATCTACCATTATGGTAACGTAACTCACACAACTTTACTAAATTCATTCTTAGATTGCTGCTGTATTAGCCTAAACAATAGGATGAGGGTCCAGAAGCCTCTGGAGAATGATCCTAGCAAAGACTTCTCTAGACCTGGAAAAGTAGAACAGTTTGTCATGATTTGTGAAAGTATGTGTGGATGACCAGTATGTTGCTTTTGAATTTTTCTAGAGTCTATCCCTTTCCAAAAAGCCACTGAAGAAGCCAACACCCCAGTGAAATGTGTCTTGTCCATGCCTAGAATTGACTTGTTATGGAGGGAATAACAAAAAGAAAATAGTATGGGACAACCATTTGGAAACTGTCTGTTTTGAAACTGGTTGCCCATTTTCTCACTTTCATAAGAAATGAATAACTGATTAGAATTTCTGAAGGTTTTAGTTATGTCAAGATGGTATCAACATTGTATGTGGACATTCAAATTTGAAGAATCCTTTCTCCCTCATTTTAGGATCTGGAAAGAAGAGAGAAGGATGGATAACTTGGGTCAAAGTAAACCTAGATACATTTTAGGCATAAACGAAGACTTCGTTCCCAAAGAATCCCTGTCCTTGTGGAAAATGAGAAGAGGTTGACCCACCATAACAGCTTGCAACTCAGAAATTCTTCTTCTTGCAGAAGTCAAAATGATTGGCACTATTGTTTTCCGTGTTAATAACATCAAAGCAGCTTGATGATTCAAATGGACTAATTGTTATTTTTTTAAACAAAATTAAGATCCCAAGGAGGAGTCATCTGCTTTCTAGAAATACACGTATGAATAATACCTTTCAAAAACAGACTTGATATGAAAGTGCATTAAAAGTGAGATATCCATGGGCAGATATGCTGAAATGGTTCACAGATGAACCTTGGAAGAGGAATAAGAAAGGCCAAAGGATAATAACTTGCATAAATTTTGTAGATTCAGAGAAATGCTAGCCTTAAATGGATTTTGGTTACTAAAGTGGCACTAACTAGAAAATCTCTTCAATTTGCTAATATACTATTTCATAGAAGCAGGTGTATTTGTCTCCCTTAATATTTGCTGCATATCCTCAGAAAATAGATGCCTAAAAAGTATAAGAATTCAATCATTCAGGAAGTCATTTGAAGTTGTTTCCAGTTGTGGTATATCAAACAATCAGCAACTTGTGTGAGTAGGTCTAGTCTGTGAAGAACATTGTGGTAACTGTCATTGGCCATTTCTAAAGAAGGGATAACCACTGTTGTTTAGGCCAGAATGGAGTGACTACATTGATTTTGGAGAGTCCTTCAGAATCTTCAGAATGACCCTGGATATCAGTGCAAAGGATGGAGGGGTATAAAGGAGCACAACCATCCAAGAAATCAAAAGAATGCATCTATTTTCTAGGCCTGCATGAATGGAGTACTGGAGCAGAATTTTCCCAGTTGTTTATTCAGAATGGAGATGAACGGGTCTATCTAGGGTATTCACAGCTGGATAAAATCCTGGAAGACCCTCTGATTTAATTTCCATTTGAGTGGGCCTGTCCTGGTCCTGCACAGCTTGTCTGCCAAAATGTTTTGCTTGGACAAATATGTAAGAAGCCTCTAGAATGACACTGAAATGAATTGCTATATCTTAGTCTACCATGGATAATTTGTGCAGAGGGTAAGATCTGGTATCCCCTTGTTTACATATGTACCACATCACTGAGCTGTTGTCTGTAACTACTTGTCCTGGAGACCACAGATGATTGAGAGAGTTGAGGGTATTTATCACTGTGAAAAATCCCTTTGATTTTTATAAGTTTTGATTTGTCTTTTTTTGTTCCAAAGACCCTGCACTTTTACCCCAAAAGACATGGGCAAAGTCTGAGTCATCTGTTGTTACAGACTGTAGTGGAGATGGATGGAAAAATGGGCCATCTGGATTTAAATAAAGCTGTTTGTTTTCACCACAGCAGTTCCCCTTTCAAAAATCCCAAACTGGAAATTGAAAAGACAGAGATGTTGATGTTAGGACCATACAGATTTTTGGTACAACTGAATATTTCTGATGTGGAGTCTGACTAGAAGAATCATGAGTATTATAGATGCCATGAATCCAAAAATCCTGAGAATTCCCTTGCTGAAGTCCTTGACTAAGTGGAAGAACTCAGGAACAGATCTAGATATAGATGTTCATTTTCCTGTGGGGAGAAAAGCATTTTGAATGGAAGTATCCAGGAGATACCACCGGAACACTGTTTTGTGGGATGGAATTAGGTAAGATTTTTGATTGTTCTCCTGGAAACCCAACCTGCAAAGGAGATCTCTTAACCAAGAGGCAGATTCCTGACATTTTGAAAAAGACTCTGCAAAGATAAGCAAGTTATCTAAATAAGAAAAATCTGAATACCTTGCAGTCTGCAGTAAGCTGTCACAGCAGCTAGATACGTAGTAGAGAACTGTGGAACGATGGATAACCCAAAGGGTAATGCAGACAACTTAATGTGCAATTCATATACAAAAAAAAATCTTAAAGATTTGAAATATGTAGCTTTTGGAATGTGATGATAAGCTTTCTTTAAATCTACAGTTATCAAAACATTGAAAGGGGAAATGAATGTTAACAGGTTGCAAAGGGATTGCATTTGAATTTTGGAACTTTCACAAACTGTTTGTGAATGGAAATATTTAGGGCTGGTCTCTAAGAGTTTCTTTCTTTGATACCAGAAACATCCTTGAATAAAAACATTTTCCCAGCAACAGAGAGTACAGGTTCTAGTAGATGCTGAATGATAGGGGAAACAAAAAAACTTTGATCTGGTGGATGAGGAAGAATCCCTGGAAAAGGAAGTATGGGCTCCAACTGCCATCTGTAGCTGTGATGGACAGAGATTATCTGTTGCCAAAGACAGAAATGGACAACTAGATTTTGGGAAGAAGTAAAGGATAACTAAGATGGAGGAGGGCAGGGTTACGCTTTGTTACATTTTGTAGATAGTCATTCCAACGTGCTAGATTGTTCTTATTTCAGGAAGCCCCCCCCCCACAATTCCTCTTAGTAACTCCATACCACTGCTTCCTGAAGGTTGGCTTGCCTAAAGCTTGCTGACACTGATTATTTTCCTTTTTGTAAAAGGATCCCGTATTTTGAATTTTGAATTAAACTTTTAGCAAACTTGAAGAAGGAAGATTTAAAATATGAGTCACTCAAATCAGTTTTCCTTTCTCATCAAGTTTTTTCAGGACCTTGGTATCATATGGTCCAAATGCAACCTCCTTATAAAAGGGAGAATTCACATTTATGCTTTTTCGTCTTCAGGTAAATTTTGAGAATGTAACCAAGAAATCTTCTCACAACAGACCCAGTAGCTGCGGCTCAGGAAGAGGCATTATGCTATGTCATAAGAACACTTTGAAGAATATCTAGTTACTTCAGAAACAGAAACAATAGGAACATTTAAAGCAGATTTGCACTCAGATGAAGGAAAAGTACCAGCTGTATTCCCAAAAGAAGGAAGCAAAAACTTTAACATGTGAGCTTGATAATTATGAATTCTGAAAATAATAGTAGCAGAAGAATAGACTTTTTCCCAAATCTATCAAAAGCTTTTTCATCCCTATCAGAGCAAGAGATTCCCAAATCTATGAAAGGTTTTCTCATCCTTATCATAGGGAGAGGGACTAGCATTTACTAAACTTTTAGCTGCAGAATGATTTGACAATGAAGTCACTGCAGGGTCAGATCTTGGATTGGAAAACAAATATTTGTAAGACTGAGGAACCTTATACAGTTTATCTGCCTTTTTTGGGGCTGCAGGCTGGCTGTCAGGGATGTTGCAGGGTATAATAAAAACATTCTACAAAACTGGTAAAACAGGAGTCATGTTACTAGGCAGAGGAGATTCCAGCTAACAAATCATAATATTCTTTTGTTCCAACTGAAAATATTGATTCATTCTAGAGGTGGTTTCAGAAAAGCCAATATTTTCATAGGGGACATCAGAAGAAAATCTCTCCCCAGAATCAGAATTTGCAGACTGGAGAGAAATAACATAATTTGCTCCATCCATTTCCTTTCCCTCTTCATCATACTGGTAATCTTCAGAAAGAGAATATCTGTTTCCTCCTGTACCCACCAAGTACATTCAAACAGCAGCAGAGGATGTGTCTAATCCTTGGTCCATGATGGATGAATGGAATACACCAGAGGAAACCAGGGAAAAAGCCGAGTAGTCTGAGGAACCTGCAATGGCCACTGCAGGGTCACCCATCTGCATCAGGGGTAAGGACGTGGTCTGCTGAACTCTCAAAGGCTGTCTAGCAATTTTCTTTTTCTTGTATCTAGAGGAAGGAAAAATGAGGAACAAGTAAATTGTTCCATGGTTAAGCAGACAAAGAAGCCTGAAACATGGTAAGCAATGCCAGCAATGTCATTAAAAGGTAAGTAGGTACCAAAAATGCACAGTGCTAAACACATAGCACACTTGTCCCAGCCCAAAAATAATTTATAAAAATTATTATTAATAAAAGGTAAGTAGGTACCAAAAATACACAGTGCTAAACACATAGCACACTTGTCCCAGCCCAAAAATAATTTATAAAAATTATTATTAATAAAAGGTAAGTAAAGTAAACTTGTTAAAAGCAAAAGTTTACACTTAAAACTGTCAATTAAAACAATAGTTCATCTGACAGGACTGACAGGAATATCTTGTAACAATGCTAGAAACAGTAAAGCCTAGCAATAATTAAAGTTCTTTTACAGAACTACTGTTTTTTTCACAGACAGGAAAAAAAACACAATTATGGGAGGCTTTTTTTCCAACAGGAACTTATCTGACCAGCAAAGGAGAAACACTAGCCAACCATTAATGCTTAAAAGCCCACATAAGGAGCATTCCTCAGCAGCAGAAAAGCTCTGTTTTTTAATACAAATTTGTGTTAATGTGTATTTAGTGAACTGTAATCAATTTTTTGATTGTTGGCAATACTGAATTTTGACCATTGCCAGTAGAATCATATCAACACATGCAATCACACACAGACACATACATACATACACTGAAAATGTGGCTTTAATATCTTCTTGATTCATTAACAATTGTTGATTTCATCTTTAGGTCTGGCTGTGCTAATGTAAGATTCCATCTACCTCCTGAAGGATACCACTGACATTGATAACAAAACAAGCATCTCCTGACAGTGTAAGCATTCATTCCATATGCACAGCACACATACTCTGCATTCCTTTATATTCAGATTTCTGCTTTAGTTGCAGTCATTTATTCTAATATAAATTAGAATTATTCTACTAATATACTAATTTAACACTAAAATCAATAATTTTTAAATTGACGAACCTGGTCACAATAAGAGCAACGCCTCTTAAAAACAACTTTGCAGTTTATTGTAGCAAAAATAAAAGTGAGCATTTAAAACACATGTACGCTTTCGGCAAGTAACATAACCTGCCTTCATCAGACAAAAGTTTAAAACCATTAAACATCTATATTTATAAGAACACCACAAATGAAGTATCCAATCAATTTAAAATAATTTACAATGATCTCATTCATTGGTTTCACATTAATAAGGGAACCTTAAAGTGCTACGCTACACATTATTTACTTTAATATTAAACTTAAAACTAAAGTTATTTATATTTATTAAAAACTACATATCATGCCATTAGTTACATAAAATTACTAACATGTAATAGGTAAATTAAAAAATGGAAAATGTGCATTTTGTAATATAGAGTGTATTTAGATCTCGACAGCAAAGAAGGTAGAAAGCACTATTAATTTGGTGGATTATATTTCTATTTTTTATTATTATGGTCATGATTATTATTATTATTGGCATTAGCTTAATGTGGATGAGTGTTGGATATATTTTTATGTAACTAATGGCATGATATGTAATTTTTAATAAATATAAATAACTTTAGTTTTAAGTTTAATATTAAAGTAAATAATGTGTAGCGTAGCACTTTAAGGTTCCCTTATTAATGTGAAATCAATGAATGAGATCATTGTAAATTATTTTAAATTGATTGGATACTTCATTTGTGGTGTTCTTATAAATATAGATGTTTAATGGTTTTAAACTTTTGTCTGATGAAGGCAGGTTATGTTACTTGCCGAAAGCGTACATGTGTTTTAAACGCTCACTTTTATTTTTGCTACAATAAACTGCAAAGTTGTTTTTAAGAGGCGTTGCTCTTATTGTGACCAGGTTCGTCAATTTAAAAGTTTTTTAGTAGTCGTTTGTGGATTTACTAAAATCAATAATCTCATACCAATATGTCCTTTAGGTCACTCTTCGCAGGATATCTTTATTTTTCAAACTGAATATATCTGCCAGATGAGAAAAAAAGCAGACATCATCCCTCATGTTCCCATATCTGTTTTCCTTAAAGGCACATTTTCTAATACTGCAAATGTTTCCTACATTATGATAAATAGGAGTTTCTGTAAATCTCTCTTATTGAATGGATTTACACATCTATGAGCCAGAATACCTGGAGATTGTTCTTTGTACTGTAAAAGGTGACATAGGACATATGGATTGGCATGATGATTAAGGTGCTTACCTTACAGTTGCAAAGTGCAGCATTTGATTCTCACATAGGGTAAATGACTGGGTGTAAAATGGTCCACAAGGGTAGTTTGCCTAGTACTAATATATGGACCTTATTTTGCTGCCTCAGTTTTTGAGAAACTGTCTAAGACTTTGTGTACAGCCTGACAATGTGCAATTTTAGCTACAGTTCATAGGTTCATATGTAGTTGCTAGCCATGCAGTCCAGGAGACTAACCCAATTCCACCACACCACTAAGTGGTCAAGTGATGACTCAGAATCACACACTAGTTAAACTGGGGCTGAGGGGAATCAAACCATATACCACAAGAAGCAGATTGTTAACAACTAATAGCCTGAGTCCTTTTTCATGGTGGCAACATTTTGCTCAGTACAGGATGCCAAATATCCCTCTTTCAAACAATATGCATGAAATTGGAATTATAGAAGGACCTGTCACTGTCTTACACAAAGAAAAAACGATCCCACTTACTTCCAAGTTCTGTTTCTCTCCTAGCCATGATGAGGACACAGTAGCTAGCTGGATGGGTGAAAGACAATTGTGCTGCTATATTCCCTAATGTGTTTGTGCATTATTTACCAAGGCTGGCTTAATATTGCTAGACATGCCTACAGAATATATTTAATTTGATTTGGACAAACAGGATAGGAATTGAGAAGAATAACATGAGAGAGGATTAGCTTCCACAGTGTGTCCTTCAGGTTAGCTAGGTCTATTACTTCCTTGATGAATTAGGAATGAACTATAAAGGAGGCAAGAATGCCTGACACTTAGTCAGCTGTCCCTATTTATGAAAGAATATTTTCCTCTTGGGATGCTGATCCAGTTTAAAAGAATATAGCTAGATGATCAAGGGCACATCATAAAAGCCACCCATGTGGTCAGTGTTTGTTTTGCCTCCTGAAGGTCTTCTGTAGAGTCCTAAGAGACTGACCCAAAGAAGAGCTATCCCTAGAAAAGTCACCCAGAATAGTTTGAGGAAGCTGTACTGAATGATGAAAGCATGAACCTTGCCAGTTTGTACAAGTTTATATCTTGTGCTACTGCTCTGGACGCAACAATGACAGAGACAAAATTGCAGTGGGCTTGATGAAAGTTCACAGAGAACCAGCACAAGAGGACAGACTTCATGACTTCAGAATCAGGGAAATCTATCACCTTCTCCACAGCTGATCATTGAAATTGGGACGGGTGACTGTGAGAGGTTAGTTATCTAAGGACTTTACGGCCCGATGTAACACAATATTATCTTGCTTAACCTATCCCTCCTTTTAATACAACATCAGTTTAGCTATGTGCTCTGGTTTATGAGACAAGTGCAGGGTGAAAGATATCACACAGGAATCTGCACATGTAAGGCTGTACAGCATGACACTTCACTTACCTCAGAATTTTTAAGGGATGTCTTCCTTCTTAGGAAATGAAGGGCTACAACCTGAATTCTTCCAAACTGCAAACATGGTATGCTTTAGGACACTTTCCATCACAAAA
Organism: Protopterus annectens; assembly: GCF_019279795.1. Classification (NCBI taxonomy): domain Eukaryota; kingdom Metazoa; phylum Chordata; order Ceratodontiformes; family Protopteridae; genus Protopterus; species Protopterus annectens. The sequence goes on from NC_056727.1 coordinate 790,718,614, forward strand.
TTACTCCAGGGTCCACATTGTCACCCTTTTTTTTCCAAAGGCTTCCCTGTATCACTGAGATATGAGGGCTCAGTGATTATTAGCTTGTTCATATCAGAATGACAGAAGAGACTGTTTGGAATTGCTTTGCATTAATAGGAAAATGTATCCCTTTCCCAGTTTGTGTGTGTGTGTGTGTGTGTGTGTGTGTGTGTGTGTGTGTGTGTGTGTGTGTGTGTGTGTGTGTGTGTGTGTGTGTGTGTGTGTGTGTAGGAATCTTTCCTACATGGTGTACAAGGAGAGGAAATGCCTAATGTCAAAAAAAAAAAAAAACTGACATCATCGTCTTCTCCTTACTGGTGCACTCCCTCACCAGCCCAGTCATGTCTCATCATGCATTGAGTGAATTCAAGGCCACTGCTGTGGGAATAACTGTCGACCCATCAGACATGAGAAAACCAGTAAGAGTTTCTTTTACTCCTGATGCTAACACAAAAACTTATGAAAGGGCTTGTAAAAAACGAAGTTTGTTATGCAAGGATGTAAAATGTGACCACTGCTAAGGCACTCAGGGATTCATTCTGCATAAGGGCTGAGCAGCCAAATGCCGAAGTGTGTATGGCATAGTATTCAAATCTAAGACACGTTTTCAGTGGTCTCTGGACCACCTCTGCTGCCCCATTCCTGATCATCAGATGATAGCAATAAAAGTAGTTACTCAATGGCAAACTTCATCAGAGGAAACATTTTTGCCAGGTCTCTTTACCTAACATTTTTACTGGTCATTCACTTTCTCTAGAACTGTTCCAGCCCTTTAAGGAAGGTACTTTTTCCTGTTTATTTTTTTTTTTTTGAAGATCAGGGTACTGTGGAATAGGCATTCCTTTCCAGACTGGGCTGCATTACTGTGGCATGCACTGGTAAGGGATTTGTACCACCCACTCCTGAATGCAAAATTATGAGTAAGCAAAGCAGCTGTGCAAAGGATGTTGATGTCAGGAAGAAGACCAGCTAAAAGTCACACTCCCTTAGGGCAATATTTATGTACAACAATATGATGCAGCAGAAAATAAGTTTCTCTTTCGGTTCAAATCACAAGTTTCAATAACACCCAAATGTATACTAAGAAAATGGACATGGATCCAAGACATGTTGAAGAAATGCAGAATTAGTTAACTTAGGCTTTGTTGTGTAATGCTTTAAAATGATACTGTAAATCTACATTTTTTGAAAGTCAACATTCCAGCCTCACAGCACAGAAGAATAAGACATAAGGAAGTTGTGTCTCAAAAGATATGGAGACAGTAAAAACAGCCTCCATTGACACCAATATGTGTTTCTTCTTCTGAAGGTCCTCAGAATATTCCATAATGTTGGTCAAAGAGGACTCTTCCCCACACAGCATCCAGAATCAGAATTCCATGGTGCACCAATTCAGGAAAGGATGGTCTTCATAGTGTTGGGTTTGCTACAGGCCAAAGTCTAATAGCAGTAAACATGGTAGTGCGACCCTAGTGAGACACAGCCTCTGCTTCTGTGAGGATCTTTTGCATCAGCTCATTGTGCTTGAATTTCTTAACATATTTAAACTCAGCCTACTAAACGAAGCCCAAAAAATTCTTTACACTACAGCAGAATGTCTGTTGTTGCAAACAATCATTCCTGGTTCTCACCCCCAGACAGTCATATTTACAAAACAAGCAACTCAAATAGTGATACCCTCTAATCATCACCTGTGTCTAAACTATGGAATGCCTTTCCTGTAACAATCTGCGAGACAAAGAACACTCCTTCAAATTAAAAGCTCTTTTAAAATATCATCTCACGCACAGCTGGATATGTCACTGCACTCCCTCATCTGAGTAAGATCTCATACCTATTTCAAATTCTCCCCAATACTCCTCAAAGTTAACTACTTCTCTTCATCTTCATTCACCCTTTTACACTGTACCAACCTTCCTCCTGCTCTGCTAACACATTGACTTTCCTACATCCATGCCTCCACCTCTAACTTTCACTAACTTAAACTGTTCTACTGCAACTTTTCTTCCATTCCTCTCACTCCTCAAACATTACCTTTCCTCCAGACAATAAACAAGTAATTCCAAATACCTTCTCTTTTCTATTTCACTGACTTGTCTGCACTGCATTATGTGGGTGTCATGAGCCAGGGTTCCAGTGGATAACCATAATCACTTGTTGGTATAAGCATACAGATTATTAGTCCAATTGCTTCACAGTACCATGTTTTCAGACAAAACACATTACTGATGTGCTGATATACCTGCCAAGCAGTAGGCCTTAGGATATCATCTTCTTGGAATGCAGACCTTCAGTCAACTTTCCTCCATATCTCAGCATCATATACACCACTGGGGTGTATGTCCATTAGATTAATAATGAAGGTTACTGCAAAGCACACTACCTGACAACTGAGTGATGGCAACCCCTTCCTGTTAATGTTATGCTGTGCATCTATGCTGGAGGGAGGTTTATTAGCACATGGATACAATCATTTGCACCAAGGACATGGGAGAAGTAGGCAATGACATAGAATCATCCCTTGAGAGCCTGATGCTTCCTGGATGTTTCTGGGAAATTGATGAATTAATTCACTTTGTGGAACATAACTGCCAGGAACTGTGATAATATACAACTAGCAGCTATCTGGGACACCCCTACAGCATCACACGTGTCACTGGAATGTTTTAGAGGCCAGTATATCCAGACTCAGACACACATTTGTTTCTACCAGCACTGAGTTATCTTATAGACTGTGTGAGGACATGTGGGGTGCACACATCTTATGCACAGTTTGCACCAGATCTTTGTCTAATCTGTATCTATCAATTATTCTCTGGTCAGAGAGCAGGCTTCACTGAATCCTGGCTTGCTGCCATGCTGACTATCTAATATGATGCTTTTCTAGATCAACCTCCAGTATTGTTTGCAACATCCTGGCTTGCTAGAGTGCATTCATGGTAGGTAGCATTTTTTTTTATCTTATGATAAAGCATTCATTTTCAGTAATCTTCAAGCAGTACAAATGTTTTCTGCAGTTTGCTTACTTGGAACTATTTAGCATACTTGTTGTTGTTGTTGTGTCTTTTGGCTTTTCCAGGTTAGGGGTCACCACAGCGGAACTCCGGTCTGCTAATGATTGGCAGTAGATTTTTACATGCCGAGTTGCCGGCCCTGACACACAACCTTCAGTGAAGGTACGCCCATTCATGCATGTCTCCACACAGAAGACGCTCTAACTGAGAATCGAACAGGATGTCTTACTGTGAGGCGACAACGCTACCGTAGCACCACCACAGCAGTCTGTTGTATTTTATTGCCATTAGGTGCACACACTATAGCTTGAGACCTGTTGAGCATGCATGGAGTCTACAATTTTCCTACATTGAATACATTAGTGCTTGTGCTTGATTTTTGGTAGGTCTTAGAATCACATCAACCTTTAATTCACCAGTGTGTTCCTTTGGTACACTGTGTTATGTACAACTTTGTTATGGAATCCAGACCCAAGATCATCATGGTAAATGTCAGAGTATACTTGTTTTGGTTAAGGTAAAACATATTTTTTTTGCTCTGGTAATCATATAAAAGAATGACTGAAATGCATTATTTTGAAATCTTTTCATATATATGCTACGTATGCATTTTGAAGCATTTTGTTAGCTTACATGTCATTTTAAAAGCACTGGTTTGGTACTATATTTCAATTTATTACACTGTGACAGTATCATCTTCTTATGATTCAGTAATATAGGTTAATGGTACTTTTAAGTTATAAAAAGGAAAGTAAACATATATGCACACTTCAACATCTCAGTTGAATTTCTAATGTGTCAAACTTATAAAAGAACTGATGTACATATATAACATTAGAACGCTGAGCACCTTGCTGTATTTTCTAACTCACCATCTTTTCTTGATGTAAAAGATACAATGTAACAACAGTATTCAGAAGTACAGGGCAGAAACTGATATATTTGTTAATGTGATAAAAAAAATGCAATCATACAGTAACAACTAAACACTGTGTAGGTAACATAAACAGTTAATTTTAGCCTTTTTTTCCCCAGCTCATTCTCAATAAGTAGGGTCTTGACTTAATGAGCTTGCGATGAGTAAAGATGAATCCATTACTTCCTAGTATTTTATGGGTGTGAATATTATATGTTTTTGTTTGATATCTGTCAGAATGTTGAGTTATTGCCATTCATGTTTATTGCATGATCCAGACATGATTTTGGAAAATTAATCAAATATTCAGAAATGCCTGACAAAAAGGTACATTTTAGAACATTAATACAATATTGGTACTTACGTATTATTGCAACCACTTTGCGAGCCAGGGATAATTTGCGATCTTTTCGCAAAATGATTAATGTTAACCTTACTTGGGGTGTGCAAACTCCTAACTACTATTATATGGCATTGCTTGTGAGCCCGGAAGAGGGATAACAGAAAAATGCCTCTCACTCGGTAGCACACTTTACGGATGATTTTCAACTGTCACCAGCTTATGTATTTAAAAAAAAAATTTACCACACGTAGTTCATTCCCTGCTGCAGTTAGTGATTGCAAACAAACTGCATTCCATATGGTGGCTTCTGCTTCCAAGAGTGGAAGCAGACACCCACTAACAAAGTAAGTCCTTATCCATTGCCAAACAAATCAATTTCAGAGACGCTGAATCAAATTCTTCCCAAGGGGGGCTAGAACTTGGCTACACTAAGTAGCTAGAAACTTGCAGTGAGGCAGTCATGGGCACCATGTGAGTTTCAAACTGCTGTACTAACAGCTACAGTTTGCCAACAGATGCAATCATACGACGTAGTAAGCAAAAAGCAGGACCTGTAAACTTAATGCATACAGGCACTGTGTACACAGTAAACTCCTACAGGTGAAATATAAGGGATGGAGTTAAGGAAATGTATACACATCACTAAACGTTATTTTTTAATTAAGTAACATTAAGCTTTAAAATACAATCATTATAATAACGACAATATCTTTAATCACACACACACACAGACACTTAATACCCATAACAGACATAAAAAAAATACAACCAATAAGGAACGCATTCTTCTCAACACCTGCTCCAAATGTGGTTGCGATAATACGTAAGTACCAAAATATTTAGAAATGCACAATAATTAGGTAAATGCAGTTTGTCAGACTTCGCTTATTTATACATGTCATGATTTGCCAATTGTCAAACACCTGTATATATATATATATATATATATATATATATATATATATATATATATATATATATATATTTCAGTATTTCAGTTTCAGACTCTTGATCCCAAAGTATAGTTTACATTACTATAACACAATAAGACAAGCATTTATTTTTGTGTTTGCTTATGGTAGTGTTGTGAGTTACTGGCTTATTAGGCTCTCCCTGAAAATAGTCTTTTACTGATTGACTGTAACTTAAATGCAACTTGCAGCAGATATGTAGTTGACTTACCCAATGCTGTTACCTGATTTCTGAAATGCAAAGCAAAATAGTCTGCTCCCTAGTCTGGCAAAGTTTGAACCCATTCTTGTAGATCTGTGCTCCTCAACTTTAAGTTCAGGAAAAAAAAAGAAAACTGGATTAGCAAAAAACTATTTCTACATATAAATAGTGAAATACTGTAGTAAACTGCTTGAAACAACTTATACCACATACAAGCACTCAAATACCTCAGTACATTTTTTTCCTGACCACAAAAACATTGATCTTCTTTCATTTGTATATCAGCATTCAGAAATGCTGGCATGGCAGTGAGCATTTGGTATCTCCACTCGTACCCCCTAACAGCTTGCTTCCAGGGCAGCTGAGTTCTTCATCCCACCCTAGCAATGTCTCTGTTTAGAAATCACAAATCACATTCCAGAAAAAGTAGCTAAACTGAAGTTTACATTAGACATTCAGAGCTGGACTTCTAGCAAGTTAGTACATTACATACTGTATTATTTAGTTATTGGGTACAGCAGCTCTACTAGGGTATCTATGACTTAAAATTACATTCCACTGGCCTTTTAGGACAACTTCAGCCAATGTCTAGTAGTTATCTTATGCTGTTCTTAATTTTCTACAGTTGAATGCTTAATAGGAGTATTTAACTGCCCAGCAATAAGTGCTTATCATTTAAGTAGTGCAGCAGTAGAAATGGTCATGACTCTTTATTTCCCAACAACTGTTTGGAAGAGTTTATTTTCAGTTGTATGTGTGCTTTAGATAGTAAGGCAAACACTGAAGGCATGGAACTTTCATAAACAAAGAATAACCCCAAACACTATAGAAAACATGGTGGCAGAGTTATGATTTGCAGCAAGAAGTAATGGTAATGAACCAAATAAATGATACTGAAGTGTGCCTGACACTAAGATAAACCCATGTAATATTACTGGGAGAAAAGTGAGCTCTGGAATGAGGATGCCTAGTCTGGAGAGCAGAGTTGTCATTTAAGATATATGAAAGGATTGCAAAGACTACTGACTGCAATGGAAGGTAGAGCTGCTGAGGGTATTGCTGTTGTACAAGGTTCAGATACAAAATAATGATGAAGACAAGCAGTCACAGGGTAGCTGCTGCATTAAGGACAAATTTGATCACCTCCACAGAAGTAGATAAACAGAATTTTTTATCCAGTTTTAGAGAGACAGGCTGATCAGTTTCTGATGTTTTGTGATAAATTGTTTTGTCTTGTTCTAATTACACTCCAAACTCTTCTTTCTACCGGACTGTTGGTTATGGGAACCTGGGGTGTTTGAGAACCCAAGGAAGTCAATTCTCTGATACTTTCTTATAAAGTGATTACAGCAACTAAGTGACCATAAGGAATGTGAAAGAGCCCATGAGAACTTGTTAATTTACCATTACTCACAACAGGTACTCATGAAGTCACAGTGGCGTACCTTGGTGTTTACACCAAGTATGAATCTGGCAAACTATAGCAGAATGTACAACATTTGGTGAGGTTCTGTTACCATACAATGCACAAATGAATGACTTGTGATTAAGATCATGGAGAATAATGGAGTCAGCCATTAACTATTCATTGACAAAGTCTCTATAATCTTTTACTGGAAACTGTTTACCCTTAACCCCAGGTATGTAAATGAGGTTTCTGCTTCATCTGAGACTGATATATGTTATGTGCAAGAATGAAATTCATGCTGCCTAGATCCCATCAGTTACTGTATGATTATCAACTTGCACCTCGGAAATTCACTATTGATTCCTCGCTGGCTAACAAGGCCTCCAACCCCCCCCATAGTTTTTTTGTAGTACCAAATTCTAAAAAAAAAAAAAAAGAAAAAAAAAAAAGAAACTGAGGCAATGCTGCTCAACCTAATGCCATCAATCTCAAAACGCACGCACCACCGGCCCTTCAGTATGGAGAGAACATCGAAGTGTGCTTGCAACTGAACCTGGTTCAAGGCTCCTGAGATTTTCAGTGTATGGAGACTACTCTGTCATTTGAGCTCCATGACAGATGGAACATCTAAGTAGGAATAAGGACTGTGTCACTGCAATTTTCCCTTAATTCATTAGCACAACCTAAGAACATAATGGATCATATATCCAGTTATTATTTAAATGAGGAAAGAAATTTAGTTTTATGAGTCTACTGATGAGCTATTCATGTTGGGTCATGCTAAATTAATGAGATCCAGGAACATGGATCCCATAATTTCACTTTCATTCTTTATCCTGAGAATGTGATCAGCAACAAAACATAGCCATGTCAACACCATCTGAACCCATTTTGGTAACCTGAAACCTCATGTTGAAAACCACTGAAATTCAGGATTTGTTTGCATATAATTTTTCCCTTAGCTAATGAACTTCAAGGTAGATATGGTAGCAGTTGAGAACAAATGGCTTGGGACCAGTAACATCATTTTTAAAGAAAGAAAGATGGCAGCTGATCTGCAGTTAATCTAGAGGACTAAATCTCTGAGCTATTAGAGAGTTGTGTTCTGTATATATGGTACAGTGTTTGATTCCTTCCATTTTCCTTTGCATACTGTATGACTACGAATGAGTCACTTAACCAGCCAATGTTCCTAGTTGCCCCTGAAACAAGTGAATTATCTGTCCAGTGGGCTTAGCTGGTAAAAAAAAAAAGTTAAAAATGCATATATGACGTGTCCTTTTAAAAAGGGCATTTTATGAGCCATGTTATAGTGTTATAGGAATGACCAAAAAAAGTGCTGACATGAGAGATCAATTGAATTCAATGCCATTTGAGGTATTTTCATTTACAAGTTTATTAATACTGGTCAAACAGGTTTTAGTGTGCAGCTAAATATTACATCCAGGTTCCCAACAAAGCTACTGTGACTTTACAGAGAGTTGCTTTGCATTCACTTCTTAGTTTCAGGTATAGCAGACATATCAGGGTATCCAGTCCTTCATATAACTAGTCCATGCATCATCCCTTTGTAGTTTCATTTTTGTACATGGAAAAGAAAGCATTCATAGTGCTGAGGCTTTACTCTGTCCTTCCTGAATGGTACAACAGTGTGCAACATTTGTGCACATGGATGTGGACACATTGTCAGGATAAATGGATAAGAAGCAATATACATAGCTTTTACTGCCATGAAGGTTTGCTTCAGATTTATTCAGATTGCAGGATCACATGACACACTAATCTCAGCAGCAGTATCTTCCTTCAGTTGGATACATACACATGCACACAAATATATGTGTACATTTTTGTGCTTATATGTATGTGTCTGTACACTTATATGATGCCCACCACTGCTACCAATATGTGATGACCACTTATATGTGTCATGCCCATGCTGGGCCAGTAATCAAGGAGACTGAATCCTCATCACTGACACTGGAGAGGGACATGCACTTGGAATATAAATGGATACACTCAGTATTTCCAGATGCAGACCTCTCTGCATCAAGTACAATTTCCTTTGAGAGCAGAAAGGGAACATACTCAGCCCGGGTCTTGATGTCTCTTTATCTGTCTCCCTCCAGGTCTCCAATAAGAATACCCACTGGTACAGCTGTAGGGTTACATCCTCAGCTGAGTGTCCAAGCCAAGTCCTCCAGCACCCTCTCTGTAAACCTAGTGCTTCATGTCGCTGGCCCAAGTAGCTGACACACACACTCTTTAAGATTTAATTTTCACACACACACACACACACACACACACACACACACACACACACACACACATACACACACACACACACACACACACACACACACACACACACACACACACACACACACACACACACACACACACACACACACACACACACACACACACCTGGGAATGGCTGGCACAGCTTATCCACTCTACCACATTTGCCCAGACTATAAGCTAGTTATCACAGCCATCGGTCAGTTACTATAAGGCTCTTAATAGGGTATACAATCATACTGTGTAATATTAATACTAATACCAACGGTAGTAGTTCACCAAGATGGCTAGGCCTTCTGGAGTGGCCCACAGAGTGTCACCAAATAAATATAATCCCTCTCCAAAGTTAAATACTTTCTACAAGGATCAGCCACAATAAAAGTTGTATATTTAATAATAAATAATAAAAACACATGAAAACACTGAATATATATATATATATATATATATATATATATATATATATAAAAAACCACATGGTTCAGATCACAGGAAATATTGAAAAGAACATTGATGGACAGACTCAGACAAATAACAAAAAAACAACATCTAAACTAAGGTTCACTATATTCCTAACTAAATATAAAAGAATTACTATTCCTTAGTTACGTTACTTACTACCACAAGGCGAGATGCTGTGGGTGAAGGTCTTTCATAGGAATCACTAAAAAAGTGCTGACATGAGAGATTGTCAATTGAAGTCAATGCCATTTGAGGTATTTTCGTTTACAAGTTTATTAATACTGGTCAAACAGGTTTTAGTGTGCAGCTAAATATTGCATCCAGGTTCCCAACAAAGCTACTGTGAGTTTACAGAGAGTTGCTTTGCATTCACTTCTTGGTTTCAGATATAGCAGACATATAAGGGTATCCAGTCCTTCACATAACTAGTCCATGCATCATCCCTTTGTAGTTTCATTTTTGTACATGAAAAAGAAAGCATTTGTAGTGCTGAGGCTTTACTCTGTCCTTCCTCAATGGTACAAAAGTGTGTAACATTTGTGCACATGGATGTGGACTCATTGTCAGGATAAATGGATAAGAAGCAATATACATAGCTTTTACTGCCATGAAGGTTTGCTTCAGATTTATTCAGATTGCAGGATCACATGACAAACTAATCTCAGCAGCAGTATCTTCCTTCAGCTGAATACATACACATGCACACATACACACACACACACACACACACACATGTGTGTGTGTGTGTGTGTGTGTGTGTGTGTGTGTGTGTGTGTGTATACATTTTTGTGTTTATATGTATGCGTCTGTACACTTATATGATGCCCACAACTGCTACCAATATGTGATGACCACCGATATGTGTCATCCCCATGCTGGGCCAGTAATCAAGGAGACTGAATCCTCACCACGGACACTGGAGAGGGACGTGCACTTAGAATACAAATGGATACACTCAGTATTTTCAGATGCAGACCTCTCTACATCAAGTACAATCTCCCTCGAGAGCAGATAGGGAACATACTTAGCCAGGGTCTGGATGTCTCTTTATCTGTCTCCCTCCAGGTCCCCAATAAGAATACCCACCTGGTACAGCTGTTGGGTTAGGTCCTCAGCTGAGTGTCCAGGCCAAGTCCTCCAGCACCCTCTCTGTAAACCTAGTGCTTCATGCTGCTGCCCCAAGTAGCTGACACACACTCTCTTTAAGATTTAATTTTCACACACACACACACACACACACACACACACACACACACACACACACACACCTGGGAAAGGCTGGCACAGCTTACCCACTCTACCACCTTTGCTCAGACTATAAGCAAGTTATCACAGCCATCAGTCAAGTTACTATAAGGCTCTTAATAGGGTATACAATCATGCTGTGTGATATTAATACCAATACCAATGGTAGTAGTTCACCAAGATAGCTAGGCCTTCTGGAGTGGCCCACACAGTGTCACCAGATAAATATAATCACTCTCCAAAGTTAGATACTTTCTACAAGGATCAGCCACAATAAAAGTTTTATATTTAATAATAAATAATAAAAACACATGAAAATACTGAATATATATTCACATTAAACCACAGAGTTCAGATCACAGGATATATTGAAAAGAACATTGATAGACAGACTCAGACAAATAACAAAAAACAACATCTAAACTAAGGTTCACTATATTCCTAACTAAATATTAAAGAATTACTGTTCCCTAGTTACGCTACTTACTACCACAAGGCAAGATGCTGTGGGTGAGAGTCTTTCTAGTCAGGCTTCCCAAACAAAATACTCAATACTCTGAGATTTCTCTTTGTATTATCTAAAATATAATTGCCAAGAGGGCTGGCAGAATGACCTCATCTGGTCACCTGATGCTAGGTTCTCACAGTATTCCCATTTGAAGCTGAGATAGGGGAAGTTAGCACAGACATCCACAATACACATCTAAATGTTTATGGCAGTGCCTGGGGCCTCACCTCTTTTTAATGAGCTATTGGACAAAGGCTCTTCCCCATATATACATATATATATATATATATATATATATATATATATATATATATATATATATATATATATATATATATATATATATATATATATATATATATATATATGGATCCCCTTCAAAATATTGAATCCTCACATTATCCTGCTTCATTGAGATGACTTCAGTAAGTCATCAGTTCAAACACCTGGAACAACAAAAATGAACTCTGGGTAATCAACCACTCAACCACCAGGACAAAACAATAAACAGTGAAACAAGAAAACACTCCCCCACCCCCCCAAGTGTGGTCTTCTGCCCATGCACACACCCCTAACTAAATATACCAACTCTAAGATTGCACTACAGTGGGGGAAGGGTAAATTTTTCCATGGTTGCCAAGTGGTTCTTTTCCCAGGGTTGATTTTCACTGCTCAGGAGTTTGATAAAGATTCAATGAAGTCCTGATGTAGCAGGATTTGACAATGTGAGGATTCAATATTGTGAAGGGGACCTATATATCTATATATATATATATATATATATATATATATATATATATATATATGGGTTCACTTCTTAAAATTGAAATACTGAAATCTCGACTTTCAGTATTTCGAGTCAAGAATGTCAAAAGTGCAGTTTTTCAAAACTGCACTATTTCGAATGTTTGTTTACAGAATCTGTGTTGCATTTACTTTGGTGTGTTATTAAGTGTGTGCTGTGACTTTAAAAGTTGTGTGGTATGGCAAATGATGTTTGTGTCTGTACGGAGATTCAGGTAGGTGTTCAAATTTTAAGGTTTTTAGTGTTAATTTACTGATATTTAGTTGTTGGGGGGAGTTGTAGAAGTAGGGTGGGGTTAGTGGGTGAGAGTGTATGTGTGTGAGTGCTGAATGGTATGATTTTTGTACATGTGTAGTGTGTGTTCATGTGTTATTAGTGAGTTTAAATATGACTATCTGCAGTGCGAGTATTTGGTAGGTCAGGGAAGCTGTATGCTCTTTTTGTTCGGGTTAGTGCGTCCTCGGAGTTGGCATATATAATTAGCAGTGGTGTGGGGGGGGTGCAGGGGTGCAGGGGTATTGTGGTGTTATCGGTTTTGTTTTTGTAGTGTCTGTGTTATTTCGGGGGGAGGGTTATGTATTTATTTGTGTTTTCTGAGATTTGGTGTTATGAGTGTTCATGATTGTGGTGTTTCGTGGTTTTGAGGGTGCGACATTCTTGACTCGAAATACTGAAATTTGTCATTTCAGTATTTCAAGTTTATGAAGTAGACCCATATATATATATATATATATATATATATATATATATATATATATATATATATATATATATATATATATATATATATATATATATATATATATATATATATATGTGTGTGTGTGTGTGTGTGTGTGTGTGTGTGTGTGTGTGTGTGTGTGTGTGTATATATATATATGTGTGTGTGTGTGTATATATATATATATATATATACATATATATATATATATATATATATATATATATATATATATATAGTTGTAATTCAGAAGACTGAATTATCATGTGAATGCAAAATTTTCATGGGTGTTGAAAAGAGAGAATGCAGAAATGAGTGAATTCTCATTTGTTTGTATCATATATGCTTGAATTTGGTTTTATACAGTGTATATAGTGTAGGTAGGTAGGTAGGAGTATGTAAAAAATCTAATGTTTGAATGAAAAATGGTGGTTGTTAAGATGTACAAATATGTATTATAGTAGTTGGTCAGCATATGCAAGCATTCACAGGTTTATGTTCCTGTAAGGTTTATGGATTCAGTATGTGCATATTTGGTATTGAATGCATTCTGTTTTCTTTTCTTTCTTTTGTGAATAACATAGTATGTGATTAATGTAATATATTGTGTAGTAGTACTGCTATGTGTAAGGTTAGGTTTAGGGTAAGGGTTAGCACACATGAGTAAGGTGGGCATATAGCAAAGGTCATGCAGGTTTTGCAATCAAGTCCCTAGAAGAGTACATGTGAAGGTCCTTATGTTCTTATCTCACAACTAGGATCATTATTACACATCAAGAAAGAAAATAACAAGAAAAAGGAAAAACAAGATAAAATAGTGCATTTTTACCAATGTAAGTTAATCAAGTCAGCAGTAACTGACAACAATTATTATTGCTATTGTTTCATTCTGTGCTAGAAAATGGAGCATAAAACAAGTAAAATAGGTTGCTAAAGAAATGGAAAAGTAACAAAAAGTATACTTCTGCATCATATTTACACGTTTAATTTACTATATTACAGATGTTTTATCTACACCCTATTTTCATTACCAGCATTACCAGCCCTCTTGTTGTTCTCTTGAACTAGCTAGTGCCTTTATTCCATACTGCTGTAGTTTCTCTGTTTGCATGTCTTGGTATTTTATGAGTGTCTGATATCTCAGTATGCTGGATACTTTAGTGTCTAGTTGTAGCCATTTCAGTGATTAATGTTACATTGTCCTTTTTTATTTGACTACTTTATCTGTTTTTCTTGCTTCTGCTTTCTTTACTCTTGGTACTGGATGATCCCATGCAATTGCAACACCTTTATTTTCAATAATTTTTGTGGTTCATTTTTCCAATGCTTCTCAGCTTTCTCTATGTTGCCGCATTTGCACAATCCCCAGTGCAAACAGTTTTGCCACATTGTTGTGCCGTTCAGTACACGGATCTTCACCTGTGAGTATATCACAACTAGCAATGACACTTTTCTACCTGTGTACTACAAAATGCTTATTGATCTGTATTTCCAACTTTTTCTTACAGGTTTTATAAAACAACATGAACATAGACTGCTATCTTCTGCTGCCAGCTATCCATTTTTAAACTTTCTTCCTCAACGTTCACTCCATTCGTTTAATTGCTATCACACACTTATTCTATTCCATTACACACTTAAACCATGCATTTTACCTACACCTTTGGTAGCACATTTTCATCACATGCTACTCTCTGCTCATCCTTCATGATGTATTTTCACAGCAGTTAAGAAGAACCAAGCTCCTTCACAGTATTTCTGTTTTTTTTAGGCCAATCTGTGAAATACTTCCTTTTCTTCGTTGGTAGACAACCAACTGTATCTCTTTTTTTCTAAACTTCTCCTGAGTCACCAACTTTACTTTTCATCAGCTATGTATACTCATATATTAGTTCCACATCTCTCCTTCCCTTCCGTCATGCCTGTTCAGCTACTACCCTTCTTGGTTCCCTCTGATTCCTCTTTCTTAAGCTTTGTTTGGTGTTGTATCCAGGAATTCATTCCCCGTTCTCCTTAATGCTTATCTGATTATGTTGCATTCTGGACTTATATAAAGCTTTGTAGAACAGCCTACATATATATTCATTCCTCTGTTTTCTGGGCCCATTGGCCTTCCTGTGCTTGCACTGAACAGTATCCATCCCCTAGTAGTATAGGAGTAGAACCTGCATACCAGGTCTCAACTAAAGCCAGTGCTATTGTTTATTCCCTACCCTGTGTAGTCTAAAAATCAGAGTCATGCCTTCAGGGTGGTACAGTTGTTGTTTTAGGAGGTTTATTTAAGAATTCTTTAGCTCCTCTTCAAACGTTATTTCACTTATCCTTGTTATTTGAAACTTCTCCTTTCCAATCCTGTTTGCCTTCATGTCCAGTTCATTTTCAGCCTTTCTATCTCATCTTCCAGGATTTTTAGCTTGTCCAAGTGTATTTCCAATTGGTCTTCCATATTACATTCCTTTTCCTTGTCTTTTCGATGCTCCTGTTGGATATTTTCTAATTTCTTTTGGTGGTCCTCTAGCATTTTCCTTAAGAAATCTGTCTCTAACATGTCTTTTTCCAACATCTGCATCAATTTCCATATGTTTTTCTCCAGTCTTCTTTCTTGTTGTGTCTTCACTGCTTTCTTCTGTCTGAATAACTATTTAACCCTTTGAGTAGTAAAAAATTGCATACAACAAATTTAATTTCTGTGTGAAAGCTAAACTTGAATATATGGATGCAATGACTTAGCATTAATTAGCAATCCTTTCATGATCATATGACATTTTAAGTGTAGTTCAAAAATGTTTCCTTGCACATATTTTAAGCTCTTCTCATTTCTTATCAAATACAACAGGACTTCAAGATCTTTCTCAAATTGTCTTTGCATTCATTCAGATATACAACACATACAGAATCAACATTACTTTGGAAGGTTTATTTTGAACTTGCAGGTCATATTTTTCATCTATAGTAATATACTGAAGTCCTGCAGGTGTGTAAATATGTCTTAAATATGCTTTGTTGGTATTTATGGTCTGATACCCTTAAAACTCTTCCCTCATAGATATAGCTATGAAAATTCTGACAGCCAAAGACCTCCTCTTCAATTTCAGTGCAGCATGATTATCACTTAGTCTTATCTTCTTATATCAGCTATTAGTACCCTCCAGAAATAGCACTGCATGTGATTGCTAATGTATAAATGCAGAGTTCTTGTTTGTGATACATCAAAATATATGTGAGTGTATCATATTTACCAGATTGTAAAGCATTTTACAACTTTTTTCTTGCTCCTTTGACCAAAACTAAAATATCTCATGGTCTACTAGTTTACTGAGTAGTACTGTGACACCTGATAATTTAGTGCTCAACCTGGAAAGATGTTGCATCACACAAATGAAATGCAGAAAAATGATTTCACAAGAGGCTTTTGCATGTTTGTAATCATTTTAACTTTGTCAGTATCAGGATTAATCATTCTGAAGTCAAAATATGTTCTATGTTCTTGAGGGAAATCATATAATCTGACACTTCTTTGGCTTAATCTGTCCAGCAGTTTCAACAGATACACATCACAACTCTACTAAATAGCTTCCCAGATTAGGTCATCATCAATTATATTTGCTACATCGTTCAGTGATTCGGCCATTTCAGCTGCAGCTCTCTAAAGCATTCCTGTAGTCAAAGTGATACCAGAATGCAACCTTAGAACTCTGCCACTACAAAAATGCTCATCAGCTCTGCACAGCTAAAAAATAGCTTCATGTAGCTTCATTTATCATAGCTCCCAAGAGGCATCAAGATCAAAAAAGAACAAAGCAGCAGACGCCATTTTGTCTGAAGAAGATAGTGATCCTTTTTGATTAACATGCTTTAAGTACTGAAGATTGACACATATTCTCAGTTTGTCCTGCATCACAACTGTTATCATTTTATTTACCCATTTAATCTGTTCAGGTTCCTTAAGTATGATTGCCCTCAACTTCATTTGTTCCTTATTTGTATCTCCAAGTACAAATAGATTGCTTCACAAAACATGAATGACTGATCCTGCCTCACATGAACTCTTCAAGCACTGAAACAAATGAAAATGCTTTGGATTATGTCATCAGTTCTTTACAACATACATTCAGCACTTTGGGAATTATGTTTCTGAGCTTGCAGTGAAGTACTAATCTCAGATGCTCCTTTATTGCAGCTACTAGTAATAGCAGCATTGTTACTTTTAACACATTTCTTTGCTCTGACTCTCTATACCTGAGCATTAGCAACTAGCAGTGTTAATGAAGGAATTTTTAAAATGCTGTTCAAATGTATAAAGTGTATTTGTGACATCACTTTATGATAGTTCACATGTTCTGACTCTGTGCCACTTTGGGATTTCCAGATTTACTACCCTGACTTTTCACTTAGCCTCTCCAATAAAATGCACAAATGAATGAGTCACTCTGCAACTGCATAGCATAAATTATATTAGTCATACCAAGTACATGACAGATTTTGTGGCCCAAAGGTTTGGTTGCTTTAACTGTTTTTTTTTTCAAATTCTACTTGAAGCAATAATCTGAATTCCCTGCAATTGTAGTCACAATCCAACAAATATGTCTAAAAGGCTTCAGTGCATACTCTAAATACAAAAAAGCACACAAGAAGACCACTACAATTTACCAGGCATGCTAAATGCCTTAACTGTAAATAATGACCATAGCTGTATTATTAGTACTTCTGGACATTATAACTTTATTACTTCTACAGCATGAACAGCAATTATTGTACGTGACATCACTAAATCTGCCCATAAATATTTTTGCATTTTAGTATGTTCTTTCATGTCTAAAACATACACAACTTGCTACTTTACTTTATTTTGACATTTACATCTTCCTGAAAAGTGGATGCGATACCCAAATCTCACATCTGTTCACTGCTTTGTAACAGGTTTTCTCAATTCCTGTAGCTTTATTTTGTGAACTGGATCTATTTTCTGCCTGCACATTTGTTTATTTTATTTATCTATTGGCATTTGTTTACCAGGATAGTCCCCTGGGCCAAGAAGAGCCCATTTTCAGTGAAGACCCAGGGATAAAAGCTCCACAAAGAGACATGGTAGACTATACAAATCCAAAGGTAAAACTTCTTTACATAGCAGCACAATATAATTTATAAAACAACACATTATAAACTACTATAAAGTAGATCAAAAATAGTTAGCACAGCAGAGAGGGTAAGCTATGTATCAAATATGTTTGCTAGCATATTATTAAGAGGTTTCTAATAGCCATTTAAAGCAGGAGTACAGTATAAAAATAAGAATATTAGTGGGAAGATATGGGAGGCATAAAGTGAGGAATTGTTAAAGATTAGAGTAAGGAGAGTGAACATCGAGTGAAAGTGTGCAGTGGCCAGTATTTTTTTGTAATGAGCTCAGAGTGGGATGTGACTGAAGTAGAAGCTAGGGGAGAGATTGCAGTGGGTAGAAGAACTATGTTATGGAAAGGGAAAGCTTGGCACAATTACAGATCCAAGTAGAATGGAGTTGGTTATGCAGAGCCGTTTTGAAGGAAAATGTGCTTTGGGAGGTGCAAATGGCTTGAGGAAGGCTGTTCCAAGTTTTAGTTATTACCCAGGAGTATAGTAGTTGGCCAGCAGTTAGTTTAGGATTCTATATTTCGAGGTTTTTGGATCATAGTTACCTACTGGGATTGTAATGGGAAAATAAGGAATTTTTGGGCAGGGCAGTCCTGAGGATTTGTGAGTAATTTATGTGTGGTGGTTAGCTGAAGATAAGTGAGGTAGTGGGGAAATTTAAGCCAGTTTAATTGTTTTAGGGTTGTGCATTGATGTGTGGAATGGTCGGTGGTTGTTGGGAATCTGACAATTTTGTCATAACATATTTCTAGTTCAATTTATGTGAGGATTGCAGGTTGGTTAGCAATGAGGTGCACCATAGACAAGAGAAGGAAGTAAACAACTGGAGGCAAGTACCTGTTTTGTAGAAAGAGAAAGAAAATGTTTGTGTCTGTAAAGAAGTCCAAGTTTTTTTTTGTGGGTCTTATTGATGTCATTTGGAATTTGTAGGTCAAATTTTAAGTTTTTTTCAATTATGACACCCATCAATTTGGTATGGGTAAGTAATTAAATTTTTGTGAGGTTGAGGGATAGTATGTTAAACTGAGATTTATTGATTGAAATATGTTTCTTTGGAGTGATATTATGAGCTTATTTTAGGCACTATCTTTGATGTCATGAAGTCAGCAGCATTTTTATCTTATTTTTAACATTTCTGGCAATTCTTGGCTTGGCTTTGACCACTTTGTCACTTATTTAGCCTTTATTTTACAAAATTTCATCTTTTCGGTCATGAGTTTAAGTTGTGTATTTAAAAGCTCACTCATTCTATAAACATGATTTGCTTTGCTTAGTGTTAAGTCAGCTTCCCTTACTAATCTGTGTCTGGCTGGATAATTTCTGACTCAACACATGATTCTGTTACCAAAGAATCCTGCAAACTGACCAGCTTACATCCTCAGACTCTCCCCCAGATTTAATAAATTCTATGTAGGCACAGTGTAGAGCTTACATGGAAGTTACTGTGTCCATGTACGTGGTTCCCCCTCGGTAGAGTGCCATGCATATTAATGATGGCACATTGTTGAGGGAGGTCTTTGGAACACGGTTATTGAATCAGTGTAGGGAGTGTCACTAACTGTGTCCCCAGATGAGTAACACACCCCCTGCACTGTCCAAGTACATGATATCAATGTATTTAGTATATTTTTTAAAGTGTACGCAGTGTGGTGCACAGCAATCAACTCATGACGTACATCTAAAAATAGAAACCGGTTGCATTAAATTTTTGACTCAAAGGCCAATTTTAAGCATTGCTTAGCAAGTTTACATGGCACAGTGTGGTGCTTTGCAATGCTTAAAGGTAGATCAGAGGTATATGCAAAAGTATAGCAGCATTCTACATATCCACATAACCAAGGGTATAGAGTTACAGCTGTACGCGTAGCAGGTGTGGGGTTTTAATGCATGGAAGGGAAATTAAGCAATTCGTTTTCAAATATATCTGCTGAGCACAGCTAAGCTCTGCTAAGACCTGTTCAGACCTACTAAGCACTGCTTAAACAATTTGTGTTTAGGCACTGCTTGGCAGTGCTTGGCTGTGCTTAGCTGGATTGCACACTGCTAAGCACTGCTGAGCATTGCCGGTTTAAGCACTGCTAAATTCAGCTGTGCTGGTTTGCATGGTGCCAAGCAACATGCCACATTTAAAAAAAATGCCCAATGGCATATAAGGGCAGAAAAACAGGCTACAGTAAGCACAATAAGCAGGAATACAGCCTAACCAGTTGCAGTTTGAACTGTGCAGGAACTATGACAGGTGTTGGAGAGGGTGTGGGCTTCTGGGCACAACTGTGGGGCATTCAGGAGTCCAGGGTCATGGTTGGACTCCTGGTAAAAGACCATAAAGACCAGCTGCTGCGGTGGCAGTGCCAGGGCTCAGAGTGCAAGGTGGAGGCCTGGGACCAACTGGCATGTAATCTCACCAGTGCTACAGGTATCTCCCACACAGATGAACAGGTCTGTCACCACCATGATGACCTGAAGTGTTGGAAGGGGGATCTTCCAGACACCTGGGTCTGGGAAGCTCAGGCTGGGAATGACCCACAAGTTTTTAAGTACTCTTAGCATTGTTTTACCAATACCTAATCTGAATGTTTGATAGACAGGTATGCATAATGGTGTGCTTCTCTTGCTACAGCTGCAGATGAGAGAGCTCACAACCTACAGGCACATGCAGGGCACTTGGCCAGGTTGCACATTGAGTGCGGTGTCTACAGATTAATTTGCAATTTATAGTCAAATAAGCAAGAAAGAGTAAAGCATTAACTGCCAATAGGTACACACAGTAAAGATTTGTGTATTGCAATGAATGTGGACGTAGGCCTGTACTGCAGTAACTGAGTACTGCCAGCTATAGTGCAATAAACAGGGAAGACTAAAGCATTATCTCTGATAATGTAAATTAAATAAAGTTTCTACTGCAATAATTGTGGAATTACAGCTGTATTTGCAACACCTGCATTATATCAACTGCTGTGCAATAAACACTCAAAATTATACCATTAACTGCATGGAGGTACCTCTAATAAAGCTGTGTTTTGCCATATGTGTGTAATTAGGGCAGTTTTGCATTAAATCGATTATGACAACTGCTCTGAAATAAAAACACAAAATGATATAGCACTACGTACCTCAAGGTATAGCAAATAAAGAGTGTTATACAATAGCTGTAGATTCAGAGCTGTAGAGCAAGAAATGCATTATGACACCTGTTCTGCAGTAACATCTGAAGCAATACCATTAACACCCAAGGTATATTGTGTATATCAAGATTCTCTTGTGTTAACTATTGTATTTCAGCTATATGCATTCATGTTCCGAGGAACAGTGCTGCAGGAATGTATGACAGTGTAATAGCTGTAGACTGCAAATATACTATCTGCAACTGTATATCAGTGAGCTAGCCAACCCAATAATCTGATATGATTTCTAGACTTTACAGATATTTCCACTCACTAGCAGTATATTGTGTACACCCACATTCTATGTAGTAATGTATAGTTTACCTAGTATATTTGTTATGCATGAATCTCATGCATGTGTGTTCAACTGTCAATGCAGTCTAGTATAAAACTGTAGTACTATTACCAGGTCATATTTTGACTGTAGGTGAGCTCTAGGAAAATATCAATCAGTAGTCAACAGTGGCTCAATAGCTCAGTTTGTTAAATGCTCAGTCTTAAGTACATTTTGCCACAGACAGACCAGGGTTTGAATCTAGTGCCATGTAGTAATAAATATTACTGAATCAGTTTTGTATTGATGACAGATGTTCTCTCCACAGGAAATACAGGTAAATGGGTGAAGTAGACCTTATTATGAGTAAATAATTTGTGTGTTCAGATGCAACAGACTGTTAAGAGCATTGACCATGAATGTGATCAGACATCATAAAATAAAGGCAAAAAGTACAATAGCAATAAAAGAAAGTAAAATAAATAAAATGTGTAATCTTGGTATGGCTGTATGCCTGGAGTGTCTGCGAAAGTTTGCTGAAGTTTGGCATGATATTTGTTTACTCTCTGTACTGTACATATACATGTCTCTCAAGTGTCATGCTGTCATGGACTATAATTACTGTTGCATAATCCCTCTGTCACACATGTATCCTTGACATGATTATATCACTAGCACAGTCATCCTACATCAGCCAACAGTACACCTTGGTAGTTATATAGGTTCACCTGATGTGTACGTGTTCTCTGCAGATGTGCACCTGCAGGTGTTACTGCTTGGCCCATACTGTCCCATGTGGATAGCTTGCGAAGTATGTACATGCTACAGCAGCTATAGGGCACTGTTAAACATAAAGGAAGGATACACATGTAGAGTATATAGCAGTACTGTTGTAAACTATATAGCTTATACTGGTAGTAATGGACTGTATTTCTCTCTCTCCCCACCCCTTATATTCATCTAAATTTATTATTGCTATACATTGGTTCTTGTTTACTATTAACATATGTTGTTCTCTAAACTTTATTTTGTGGCATGTGTTTTATTATTATGTATTACAATGGTTGCATATTAACATATCCTGTTGAATTACCATGTTGCTGGCCTTATGCCATAACCTTTACTGGCATGCTGCTAATATACTGACTGTTATGTTATTTATTGTTGTGTTCCATATAATATGCATTGATATGTTAATGGGTTATTTTTACTGTTTTGGCATGCTGTTATAACTAACAAAATGTTTTGTTCATAACTAACCTATACACATTGCTATACCTCTATCACCACAGCACATCAGGGTAGGTTGGTTCCTGCTGATCCACCTACCCTGCCTCAGCCAGTCATGGCACTGTGTCATAGCATGTCTGGGACCCAAGCCAGTGGTGCCCCATCCACTGGCCTTGCTTGCACCACCTTCGGGTGAAACCACTTCAGGGGACGGGGCGCATCCCCCACCGGGAAGCACTAGCATAGGGGCTGTAGTCACCCTGGAATAACTACTGGCCATGGTGCACAGGATTGTGAATAGGCATTCTGAACACTGCCTGCACTGGATTAAGTGCAGACTCGACAACCTGGTGGACCCTGGTGGCACTGGCACCCAGCCTCCAGCACAGCCACATTTGGGGCAGTGAAGGAGCAGTGTTGACCGCCGATGGGTGGAGAGCTCAGTCACACTGCTGCTGTCTGGGGACACATGCATATCTGATTCCACAACACCTTTGCCATCCAAGGTGTTAATCCTGTCATGTGTCACACACCGCCCCTGTATGCTTTCTTGTCTTTCTTGTCTGTCTGCAAATGCATTCTCTCCTACCCAGCCTACCTCCCCACATGTACCTACACCCCTTCCCAATCATTTCAATCTCTCTTTAAAAAAAAAAAAAAAGTGGGCAGCTGTCCCACAAAAAAAAAAAAATATTGCCCCATACATAGCTCTCCATTTTGCATGTGTCCATTGGACACAACTAATTAGGTCCAATTAGCTTGACAACACATTTATGTTGTCCTCACCCCTCTTTCTGGAGTTTGAGGGTCCAAATTCATGTGCGTAATCTGTAAAAAGTGCACAGCTGTTGCTGTACAAAAAATGGAAAGCTTGGTCCTTTCCTACAACCTTCCTGCACAACCCTACCTGCTTTCAGTATGTTTTTACCCCTGCTTGCCCCCATTTCACCACTGTCCTATCACCCCCTTTTTCTTTTCTTTATAAATGTTTAGTACAGGTTTGTGAGGACCTAAGCAGCACACTTTGACATAGTGCATTGTGCAAACCCACTTAAATGTCCCTTAATGTCCTTATGTGTTTCTCACAGTGTTGGGCACATCTGCAAGATAATGACCCCTGCCACAGCTCAAACTCAGCCCCCTTGTCAACTACAGCATAGTGCATTAGCTCATGATGCCACTCAGCTTTGAACTAAAGCAACTGCTTCCAGCAAAATATACTGATTGCCACTAACACACTGCAAGTATATATAATGGGAAAAATGGGAGTATACCTGGGACTGTGATGCAAACACTACATCATTACACAGCCACATATATAATGGATGTAGATGAGGCCTGGGATAGCAGGCATACCTGTCATAGGTTCATAGGTTGGTACTAGGCTATTGGCCCTAGGATGTATACAAGCCTAGCCATAACAATTCCTTGGCTATGTCTTCCCACAGTTTTTACTTCCCTGGACCCCTGTCTATCAGGGTGACTGATGTGATCCCCGGAGTGAATTTCCTATCTCCCATCCAATCATCAAGGTTCCTTTTGAAGAAGGCCAAAGAGGTGCTCTGCTTGACATGTATGGGCAGTCTATTACAGAGTCTGGGGAGTCCCTGGGTCAGGAACCTATCCCTCCAGCATGTTTTGTTCATTGTGATGACAAGGTTTAGATTCCTGGAGCATGTGTCTCTGAGGGATTGGGATTTCTTTAAGTGTAGCATGTCCAACAGCTCTGGGTTTGACATGGCCTTGTATGTTAAGCAGAGATCGCCTTTGAGTAGACGATATACAACAGAGTATAGGTGGAGTTTTTTTAGATGGTCAGCATAGGGTATCTGCTTTATGCCTATGATTCTTTTAGCGAGGTATTTCTGTGGCCTTTCCAGTTGTTGCAGATGTCTTGAGAGGTGCATACTAAATGGGGTGTTGTATTCTATAATGGGTCTAATGAGGGATAAGTACAGTGGGATAATGACCTCCTTTTTTCTGGGTGAAAAGCCTTTACTGATGAGGTGTGGCACATAGAAGGATTTCCTGACTGTTGTGGTGATGTAGTTATCGAAGGTGAGACCACTGTCCACCTGTGCCCCTAAGTCTCTTATCACACTTTCAGTGTTTAGTGTATTGCCACTTATGTGGTAATTCACGGGTACATGTTTTTTCCCCAAAAGGGGATAACTATACATTTCTTGGCATTGAGCTTGAGCCCATGGCTCTGGCACCAAGCATCTGTTTCTGTAAGGCCCTTTTGTAGAATATCCACATCATTTGGGGATTCAATAATGGCTTCAAGTTTGCATTCATCTGCGAACTTTGTTAGCCAGAGTCCCTTAGTGTTGGCCTGTACTTCAGAGAAGTAGATGCCAAACAAGAGAGACCCAGGACTGAACCCTGAGGTACTTTACTTGTCACTTGTCTGGAGCTGGATTTGGAGTCGGCTACTTTTACAGTGTGGGTTCTGTCAGTAAGTCATTTGGCAACACATCAAGTGACATAGGGATTAATGCCCAGCTTAGTAAGTTTATCTATGATTCCAGAGTGGGGGATGATGTCAAAGGCCTTTGCGAGGTCCAGATAGGCTGTGTGGACCACTTTACCCTTGTCAACAGCTCTAGAGACTATACAGATTGTCAGCTATACAGATTTTTGCAGACTGTCCAGGGTTTTGCCCCCTATATTTGGCCCAGTTTTCATAAAAGCACATTTTTCTGGTAAAGTAGTGGCAAGTCATTAAAGACTGAGGTTAGAAAATCACAGCAGTCATTTCAGTGTCACACTTCATACCCTTCAGAAAACACATGCTAATGCAAAACCAATTCTATCAACATTCTAAGTTTGTAAGAATGATATTTATAGATTGTCTGTATTCATGGGCCTTTGTCCCACTTTTATTTATGGCTTTGTTCAGATTTCTTGCTTTAACAGGTTGAGACGTATGATAGCAGGTGATTGTTCCCTTTTATCAGCGACATCTTTTAACACACCTGCTAAGTCAGCAATGGCAAAGTACATGTATACTGGAAGGTTACCCTAGGCCTGCACACTCTTTCCATTCTCAGTCTAGGCCTATTGTCAGCAGCAGCATCTGCACTGAACTCAGCATCTAGCTCATGCAGATGTAGCAGAGCTACAGCAGCCCCTAGCATTCTCAGTTAAAATTCCTAAATCTGTACTCCAATGGTGCAGAGCCTGGGGGGGAAATCAGATTGTAGGGTGTATGCATACTTTATAGTGCTCTGCTGCAGATGCAGCCTCTGTGACTGGCTAACTATGATGCATTCCACTTGCCAAGTACAACATTGAAGGGATGGAATGGCCCAGTTTACATGGAACGGGTCATCAGTAATTTATATACGATTGGCTTTCTCAGTCAATTTCATAGGTTCAAAGATAAATAGGTAGGTACTAGGCTACCGGCCCTGGGGGCCTATACAAGCTCAGCCAAAAAGGTACCCTGGCTTTTGCCACCCAAGAAAATTTCCCATCCAATCATCACGATTTTTCTTGAAGAGTGCTAATGAGGAGTTTTGTTTGATATAGATAGATAGTTTATTCCAGAGTATGGGAAGTATCTGGGACAGGAATCTATCCCTCCGGCATGTTCTTTTTATTGTGGTGACAAGGTTTAGGTCCCTAGAGTGTGTAGCTCGGAGGGATTGGGATTTCTTTAAGTGGAGCATGTCCAACAGTTCTGGGTTTGACATAGCTTTCTATGTTAGGCAGACATCACCTCTGAGTAGGTGATATGCGATGGAGTAAAGCTGGAGTTTTTTGAGATGGTCTGCATAGGGCATCTGTTTGAGGCCAGTAATCCTCTTTGTGAGGTATTTCTGCGGCCTTTCCAGTAGTTGTAGATGTCTTAGTTTCATAGGTAGGTACTAGGCTATTGGACCTAGGGCCTATATAAGCCTAGCCAAAGGTACCCTGGCTTTCGCCCCCCAAAAAAAATATTTTCCTGTGCCACTGTCAAGAAGAGCCACAGAAGTTATCCCCGGGGTGAATTTCCTATATCCCATCAAATCATCAAGATGTTTCTTGAAGAGTGCTAATGAGGAGCTTTGTTTGATATAGATAGGTAGTTTGTTCCAGAGTATGGGAAGTCTCTGGGACAGGAATCTATCCCTCCAGCATGTTCTATTTATTGTGGTGACAAGGTTTAGGTCCCTAGAGCATGTAGCTCATAGGGATTGGGATTTCTTTAAGTGGAGCATGTCTAAAACCTCTGGGTTTGACATAGCTTTGTGTGTTAGGCAGAGATCGCCTCTGAGTAGGCGATATCCAACGGAGTAAAGCTGCAGTTTTTTGAGACAGTCTACATAGGGCATCTCCTTGAGGCCTGTAATCCTCTTTGTGAGGTATTTTTGGGGCCTTTCCAGTTGTTGTAGATGTCTTGTGAGGTACATACCAAAAGGGGCATTGTACTCTATAATGGGTCTAATGAGTGACGAGTAGAGGGGAACAATGACCTCTTTTTTCCTGGATGAGAAACCTTTTGTGATGAAGTGTGCCACGTAGAAAGATTTCCTGACTACTGTGGCGATGTGATTATCAAAGGAGAGACTACTGTCCACCTGTGTCCCAAGGTCTCTCATCACACTTTCGGTGTTAAGTAGACAAACACCTATGTGGTAGTTCATGGGTACTGAGTTTTTACCAAAAAGGGTGACAATGCACTTTTTGGCATTGAGCTTGAGGTCATGGCTTTGACACCAGGCATCTGTCTCAGTGAGGCCCTTTTGTAGCATGTCCACATCTTTTGGAGTTTTGATTATGGCTCCTAGTTTGCAGTCAGAGAAGTAGATACCAAACAGGGGAGGACCCAGGACTGAACCCTGTGGTACTCCACTTGTCACTGATCTGAAGTTGGATTTGGAGTCTGCTACTTTCACAGTGTGGGTTCTGTCAGTGAGCCAGTTGGCAACCCATCTTGTGACATAGGGATTTATACCTAGTTTAGTGAGTTTATCTATAATTCCAGAGTGGGGAATGGTGTTGAAAGCCTTGGCAAGATGCAAATAGGCTGTGTGAACCACCTTACCCTCATCTACGGCTTTGGTGACAGCTTAAAAGAAGTCTATCAGGTTTAGGAGACATGATCTGCCTTTTACAAACCCGAACTGGGTGGAGTCCTGAGTTTGGAGATTACCAATGTCATTGTTTATAAGTTCCATGATGATACATTCCATAGCCTTGCAGACCAGGCTCATTAGGCTAATGGGGCAGTAGTTGACGGGGTCCATGGTGGCTCCTTCTTTGTGGAGTGGAATAACTGTCACTGTGCACCATTCAGCGGGCACATAGCTTGAGGTGAGGCTATGATTGAACATGGTACTTAGGTGGGGTGCCAGTTCGTTCTGTAGTTCATGTAGAACACAGCCTGGGATGTTGTAAGGTCTCATGGATGCTATGTTCTTGGCTTTGGATAGTGTGTTTTTTACCTGTGCCACCATGATTATAGGAACTTAGCATTCTTCTGGTATAGAGATGGGCCCATTAGGGGATGACAGGGGGCTAAAGTTAGCACTGAACCTATCTGCCAGGATGTTGGCAATATCAGTTGTTAATGTATATTTAGTGCCATCTGTGCTGTAACTCAGAGCAGATCTGAGTATTGCCATTGAGATTCTTGACGTAGCTATAGAATGCTTTGTGGTTGTCTTTAGAGTCAGTGGCAATTTTGTTTTCATAACTAGCTTTGGAGGATTTTATGAGGGATCTCAGCTTCCTTCTGAGGCTGACCAGGGAGTTTCTCCAATCATGGGATTTTACTCTTTTTTGCAACAGTTTCTTTCTTCTGTTGTAGAGTTTGTTTATGGCAGGAGACCACCAGATTGGCTTCCTTTTTTTGGAGGATAGCATCTTGGTTCTGTTAGGGATTGTGTGATCCATGCATTCGTGTAAGTGCTTATAAAGTACATTTGTGTAGGATTCAGCAGTCATACCTCTATTGTCCGTCAGCATGGGTGTCGTGAAGTTTGCCACTTCTGTCTTAAGAAGCGTGAAGTTGGCTTTGGAGAAATTTTTTACTGTGGTTTCCCTAATGGGGGGTGGGGGAGGGATGTGGATGTCTAGGGTGATTAGCTTGTGGTTGGAACTGACCAACGAGGAATTGACCTCTGATGTGGAGCATCGGTTGCCCATGTTGGTGATAACCAGGTCTAGGATATTGCTGCCCCTGGTGGGGGTGTGGATAACTTGATCCATGGCATTGGAATTTATGAATTCCAGAAAACGTTGAGCACAAGAGTTGGTACATGAGTAGTTTTCCCAATTAATGGTAGGGTAGTTAAAATTGCCCATTATTAGTGTGTTAGGTTGTACCCTAATATTTTCCAGTGTATTAAGAAATGAGGAGTGGGAATCCTGGGGCATGCTGGGGGATCTGTAGCAAGCTACAATTTGGATTGTGGTATTGCCCAGAGTTAGTTGCACTTGGATAATCTCGGATGCATTATGCTGAGCAACTAGCCTGGAGGTGTTGATATCCTTAATGAATATGGACACACCTCCGCCTTTAGTGTTTCGGTCCAGGTTAGGTGGCCGAAAGATGTGGTATGAATATTAGCCTGATAATTTAGGGGTACTCTCTGGAGCCTTGAACCAGGTCTCTGTCACTGCACAGATGTCGATGTTCTCCATTTTAAGGAGTGCCTCAAGAGAGTGCATTTTGAGGTTTAGACTTCTAGCATTGAGAAGCAATACCCTCAGATTCTTCTTGCCTGTACCTGTTAGGGTGGTGAATTTGTCATTTGAACCTTGCCTAGAAAAGGCACTATAGGGGTGGCTAGAGCCTTAGCCCGTATCCGGAATCCCAGGGGTGACAGGTGCAGGTGCTGGCAAAGCATCATGGCCTGTCGATCATGTCATCCCAGGTAGACAGATACTGGATACCCTTAGAATGGCACCAGAAGCTTAGCCAATTGTTGAAGTCAATAATTTTGTCCTTGTACTGTGGTATCATTCTGGGTGATGGCAGGATGCTACTCAGGGCTAGAGTCATACCTGCCTGGGCTACAAGATCGGACAGCTCCTCCATGTCCCTTTTCATGTAGTGCAAGGAGGTATGTCTCAGGTCATTCACACCAACATGGACAATGACAGAGTTATATTTGTACTTGCTGTGGAGTGACCTGAGTGCATGAGTTATGTGGCGGATCCTGGCACCAGACAGGCAGCTGACAGTAACTTTCTCCTTGTTGAGCCTGGTGAGTGGAACATCAGTGTGACTGACTATAGAGTCACCTATGACTAGAGTGTTGGGTACGTTGTTATGCCTTATGGGCTGTGGTTGAGTGGCACACTTAGTTTGTGGGCTATGTATCATTTGGGTTGTGTTGGGGGGTAGAGGTTGGTTGTGTTTCTGCTTTGGAGGTCCCTGTTGCTTGGGCAGGTTTTTACTGAGAGCCTCCGCGAATGTAGGTGTGTGTTTTGTGTTTCTACGTGTGTGTTTTGTTGGTGTAGGTTTTGAGGGACTATGTGCTGAGTGTGGTGTGGTGCAAGTGTTTACCTTCTCCTCTTGACTGTCTAGTCCAGTCTTGGGTGAAGAGAGCATTTCTTCCAGTTTGGCTATATAAGTGCATCTCTCACAATTTGTAGTGTTGGGTGCTAGGAGGAGAGGGTTGTCTGTGTACATGAGGCAATTACTGCATTGCCCCAAGATGCCCAGATTCAACAGGTAGGCAGGAGAAAACACCGGAAGCTGACCCTTAGACATGCCTGGATAGGTGCTTATTTGTTAAGTACTAGAAACTGTTTTCATCTAGACAGTGAGGAAAGCTGATTGCTGTAGTAATTTCTAGCTTATTTAGTGCTTACAATAAGTTCTGAACAAGTGCTGAGCTGAAAGAAACGTACGAGTGCTGAAACAAAAAACTGGCTAGTTCTAAGAAACAAAATTAAGCTAGAAGACTTCCTCCAACACAAAAAGGCTTGGGGGCCTAGAAGCCTACAAATAGTCTAGACACAGCAAATCTATATCCAGGCTAGACTACTCACAGGAAAGGCAGGACTTATTTATTTATTTTTTTCTGGAAAGAGAGAAAGGAGTAGCAGAAACTAAGATGATTGTCCTTCTCAAATGTTCTCCCTGTATTGGGTAGAATAAGGTAATGAAACTAGACTGGGAGGAGGGTCCCAGATCAAATTTACAGTACGGGCAGGCAACTGCAAAGCCACCAACTATAAAAACACCATACCAATAGGGAAGGAGGGTACATACCAAAAGGGGCGTTGTACTCTATAATGGGTCTAATAAGTGATGAGTAGATGGGAATGGTGTTGAAAGCCTTGGCAAGATGCAAATAGGCTGTGTGAACCACCTTACCCTCATCTACAGCTTTGGTGACCGCTTAAAAGAAGTCTATCAGGTTTAGGAGACATGATCTGCCTTTTACATATCTGATTTGGGTGGAGTCCTAAGTTTGGAGATTACCAATGTCATTGTTTATAAGTTCCATGATGATACATTCCATAGCCTCAGACCAGGCTCATTAGGCTAATGGGGCAGTAGTTGCCGGGGTCCATGGTGTCTCCTTCTTTGTGGAGTGGAATAATTGTCACTGTGCGCCATTCAGCGGGCACATAGCCTGAGGTGAGGCTATGATTGAACATGGTACTTAGGTGGGGTGCCAGTTCGTTCTGTAGTTCATGTAGAACACAGCCTGGGATGTTGTCAGGTCTCATGGATGCTATGTTCTTGGCTTTGGATAGTGTGTTTTTTACCTGTGCAACCATGATTATAGGAACTTTGCATTCTTCTGGTATAGAGATGGGCCCATTAGGGGATGACAGGGGGGTAAAGTTAGCACTGAACCTATCTTCCTGGATGTTGGCAATATCAGTTGGTTCTGTATATTTAGTGCCATTTGTGCTGTAACTCAGAGCAGATCTGAGTGTTGCCATTGAGATTCTTGACATAGCTATAGAATGCTTTGTGGTTTTCTTTAGAGTCAGTGGTGATTTTGTTTTCATAACTATCTTTGGAGGATTTTATGAGGGATCTCAGCTTCCTTCTGAGGCTGACCAGGGAGTTTCTCCAATCATGGGATTTTACTCTTTTTTGCAACAGTTTCTTTCTTCTGTTGTAGAGTTTGTTTATGGCAGGAGACCATCAGATTGGCTTCCTTTTTTTTGGAGGATAGCATCTTGGTTCTGTTAGGGATTGCATGATCCATGCATTCGTGTAAGTGCTTATAAAGTGCATTTGTGTAGGATTCAGCAGTCATACCTCTATTGTCCGTCAGCATGGGTGTCGTGAAGTTTGCCACTTCTGTCTTAAGAAGCGTGAAGTTGGCTTTGGAGAAATTTTTTACTGTGGTTTCCCTAATGGGGGGGTGGGGGAGGGATGTGGATGTCTAGGGTGATTAGCTTGTGGTTGGAACTGACCAACGAGGAATTGACCTCTGGTGTGGAGCATCAGTTGCCCATGTTGGTGATAACCAGGTCTAGGATATTGCTGCCCCTGGTAGGGGTGTGGATAACTTGATCCATGGCATTGGAATTTATGAATTCCAGAAAACGTTGAGCACAAGAGTTGGTACATGAGTAGTTTTCCCAGTTAATGGTAGGGTAGTTAAAATCGCCCATTATTAGTGAGTTAGGTTGTACCCTAATATTTTCCAGTGTATTAAGAAATGAGGAGTGGGAATCCTGGGGCATGCTGGGGGATCTGTAGCAAGCTACAATTTGGATTGCGGTCTTGCCCAGAGTTAGTTGCACTTGGATAATCTCGGATGCATTATGCTGAGCAACTAGCCTGGAGGCGTTGATATCCTTAATGAATATGGACACGCCTCTGCCTTTAGTGTTTCGGTCCAGGTTAGGTGGCCGAAAGATGTGGTATGAATATTAGCCTGATAATGCAGGGGTACTCTCTGGAGCCTTGAACCAGGTCTCTGTCACTGCACAGATGTCGATGTTCTCCATTTTAAGGAGTGCCTCAAGAGAGTGCATTTTGAGGTTTAGACTTCTAGCATTGAGAAGCAATCCCCTCAGTTTCTTCTTGCCTGTACCTGTTAGGGTGGTGAATTTGTCATTTGAAACTTGCCTAAAAAAGGCACTATAGGGGTGGCTAGAGCCTTAGCCAGTATCCGGAATCCCAGGGGTGATAGGTGCAGGCCATCTCTGGCAAAGCATCGTGGCCTGTCGATCATGTCATCCCAGGCAGACAGATACTGGATCCCCTTAGAATGGCACCAGAAGCTTAGCCAATTATTGAAGTCAATAATTTTGTTTTTGTACTGTGGTATCATTCTGGTTGATGGCATAATGCTACTCAGGGCTAGAGTCATACCTGCCTGGGCTACAAGATCAGACAGCTCCTCCATGTCCCTTTTCATGTAGTGCAAGGAGGTATGTATCAGGTCATTCACACCAACATGGACAATGACAGAGTTATATTTTTACTTGTTGTGGAGTGACCTGAGTGCATGTGTTATCTGGCGGATCCTGGCACCAGACAGGCAGCTGACAGTAATTTTCTCCTTGTTTAGCCTGGTGAGTGGAACATCAGTGTGCCTGACTATAGAGTCATCTATGACTAGAGTGTTGGGTACGTTGTTATGCCTTATGGGCTATGGTTGAGTGGCACATTGAGTTTGTGGGCTATGTATCATTTGGGTTGTGTTGGGGGGTAGAGGTTGGTTGTGTTTCTGCTTTGGAGGTCCCTGTTGCTTGGGCAGGTTTTTACTGAGAGCCTCCGTGAATGTAGGTGTGTGTTTTGTGTTTCTATGTGTGTGTTTTGTTGGTGTAGGTTTTGAGGGACTATGTGCTGAGTGTGGTGTGGTGCAAGTGTTTACCTTCTCCTCTTGACTGTCTAGTCTAGTCTTGGGTGAAGAGAGCATTTCTTCCAGTTTGGCTATATAAGTGCATCTCTCACAATTTGTAGTGTTGGGTGCTAGGAGGAGAGGGTTGTCTGTGTACATGAGGCAATTACTACATTGCCCCAAGATGCCCAGATTCAACAGGTAGACAGGAGAAAACACTGGAAGCTGACCCTTAGACATGCCTGGATAGCTGCTTATTTGTTAAGTACTAGAAACTGTTTTCATCTAGACAGTGAGGAAAGCTGAGTACTGTAGTAATTTGTAGCTTATTTAGTGCTTACAATAAGTTCTGAACAAGTGCTGAGCTCAAAGAAACATACGAGTGCTGAAACAAACAACTGGCTAGTTCTAAGAAACAAAATTAAGCTAGAAGACTTCCTCCAACACAGAAAGACTTGGGGGCCTAGATGCCTACAAATAGTCCTAGACACAGCAAATCTATATCCAGGCTAGACTACCCACAGGAAAGGCAGGATTTATTATTTTTTTCTGGAAAGAGAGAAAGGAGTAGCAGAAACTAAGATGATTGGCCTTCTCAAATGTTCTCCCTGTATTGGGTAGAATGAGGTAATGAAACTAGACTGGGAGGAGGGTCCCAGATCAAATTTACAGTAGGGGCGGGCAGTTGCAAAGCCACCAACTATAAAAACACCATACCAATAGGGAAGGAGGGTACATACCAAAAGGGGCGTTGTACTCTATAATGGGTCTAATAAGTGATGAGTAGATGGGAACAATGATCTCTTTTTTTGGATGAGAAACCTTTTGTGATGAGGTGTGCCACATAGAAGTATTTCCTGACTACTGTTGCGATGTGATTATCAAAGGATAGACTATTGTCCACCTGTGTCCCAAGGTCTTTTATCATACTTTTGGTGTTAAGTATACTACTGCCTATGTTGTAGTTCTTGGGTACAGAGTTTTTACCAAAGGGGATGACAATGCACTTTTTGGCATTTAGCGTGAGGCCATGGCTTTGACACCAGATATCTGTCTCAGTGAGGCCCTTTTGTAGGATGTCCACATCGTTAGGAGTTTTGATTATGGCTCCTAGTTTGCAGTCATCTGTGAACTTCGTTAGCCAAAGACCTTCTGTGTTAGTCTGTACTTCAGAAAAGTAGATATGAAACAGGAGAGGACCCAGGACTGAACCCTGTGGTAATCTACTTGTCACTGGTCTGAAGTCAGATTTGGAGTCTGCTACTTTCACAGTGTGGGTTCTGTCAGTGAGCCAGTTGGCAACCCATCTTGTGACATAGGGATTTATACCTAGTTTAGTGAGTTTATCTATAATTCCAGAGTGGGAGATGGTGTCAAAAGACTTGGCAAGATCTAGATAGGCTGTGTGAACCACCTTACCCTTGTCTATGTCTTTGGTGACTGCTTCAAAGAAGTCTATCAGGTTTAAGAGACATGATCTGCCTTTTACAAACCTGAACTGGGTGGGGTCCAGAGTTTGGAGATTACCAATGTCTTTGTTTATAAGTTCCATGATGACACATTCCATGGCCTTGCAGACCAGGCTTGTCAGGCTAATGGGGCACTAGTTCCTGAGGTCCATGGTGGCTCCACCCTTGTGGAGTGGGATAACCGTCGCTGTGCACCATTCAGCAGGCACAAAGCCTGAGATGAGGCTATGATTAAACATGGTACTTGGGTGGGGTGCCAGTTCGTTCTGTAGTTCATGTAGAACGTAGCCTAGGATGTTGTCTAGTCCCATGGATGCTGTGTTCTTGGCTTTGGAGAGTGTGCTTTTTACCTGTGCAGCCATGATTACAGGAACTTTGCATTCTTCTGATATAGAGATGGGCTCTTTAGGGGGTGAGAGGGGGGTAAAGTTAGCACTAAACCTATCTGTCAGTATGTTGGCAATATCAGTTGGGGCTGTATTTTTAGTGCGATTGTGCTGTAACACGGAGCAGATCTGAGTGTTGCCATTGAGATTCTTGACATAGCTATAGAATGCTTTGTGGCAATGCTCACCAGTCAGTAGACACACCCCCTTGAATGGGCATGCTCAGCACAGCTCATACCAGCTTAAACATGTGCCCTGTAGCTAAACATGTCTTAGCAGCACTGGATACACCCCTCTGCTCAGTTTAACAGTTTGATGCTCAAAAGGGGGCCACTGTGTTCCAATGTGCTTAAAGCAATAGAGTTCCACCCCTTTTTGATGTCAGCTACCTCTTCTTTGGACACCAACATGGTTCTGGGGCTGTACAAGTTTGATCCGTGGGTGCGGATACCTTTTTGCTATTCAGTAACCCCAGCTCATTTGCATACAGATCCATGCACACAACCTGGATACAACACTATTCCAGGAACTGCCTCCTTAGCAACCACAGGCATCTACCATTGTACATACTACATGCAAGGCCCTATAATGCAATATTGTTATTGTTGCATATTTTGTTTTTTTTTTTCATTTTTACACTTTTAAATATATATTTTTTTGCATAACAACATGTTTGCGCACTGCTGAGCACTGCGCAAACATAATATGGGTATTAAAAAAATATTTAGTTTAAAATTTGTTTCATTACTTTTTGGAAACACAGGGCATACTTTTGCACATATCTGTGTCTGCTTTGCTATTTCTGACCTTCTAACAGGAATTTTACAGCCCCTGTTCACTTTTTAATTTCATGTACATGGAATTTTTCCCTGCACAATTCTAACACCAACATGGGATCTACACAACTGCCTATCTGCTTGCTGGATCACTATACACCCTCATTGATGTGCAATTCACCTGCTTATGAGGTGATTTGTATGCCACGCACACTTCTGTGTTGGTATGCTCTTGCACACATATCAGCTCTGTTTACTGCATTGTACGCTGCTTACTTCCATGTAAGCTCCATGCCAGTATGCCTACACGGAAAATTAATCCATGTAGGCTTTATTGAATTCCCCCTTCTGTGTTTCAGTTCATTTACCTGAGTATCATCTGGGTCCTGAACCCTTTGTTTCTAGTGAAATCGGAATGCCTAATCCATAGTATAGTGTAAGTACTTTAATTGCTTCCTTGCCGCTGACAAAGGAAGATTTTACAATGCATGTTTTCTTTTTTTTTTTTTTTTTCTGGATACATCTTATATGTCTGAATCTGATGCTTTCAATATTCTGATAGGTTTCCATGAAGCTTCAAATCAGCCTATGATTACAGTAAATATAATAAGCAAAAAGTTAAGAAATGGAAAGGAAGATGTATGTTGGTTTGTTGAGTAATTAAAAACAAAATAAATATCTTAGTAGTACATAGAAGACTGTTCAGATAGGAAATCACTTCAGTGAGAAAATTCTCATCTTGGCCAGCTGAAATGGATTTTTTTTTATCTTAATGAGATGAGGTGTCAGTTTCACATTTAATTTTGGACATATTCCTGCAAAGAAGAGTGAATTTCCTCTTTGTGACCTGAAATTTAATCTAAATCTCTGTGCTAGTGAGTTAAATCTGTAACTTAGTACTCTGTAATGATGACACCATTTTGTTCTAGTACATTGCATTCTTGTTTCCTCCCCTTCATTTTTTATCAGATTTGGCTATAGAATGCCTTATCACTGTAATCCATCCTGACTAAACATTTTACCTCAAATGAAGCTTTGCTTCCTTTCATAGCTTTATAGAACTATTTTGGATGGAACTGACCTCAGCCTTTTAGTACCAGGTTAAGTAAAGCTTGAATACTTTGTTACCCTCTTTTCTTTAGTTGAATAATTTATCATTTTTTGTAACTCCACTATTTAGGTTTATTGCAGAATTTTCTACAAAATGTACACATCAAAAAAGTCATTTTATTGAATCCTATACACAATCCCATAAGAGATTTAATAAATACAGCTATATTTAAAGGTACACCTAAAAGAGGAGATGTAACATTATTTATCTTGTTATTTGTTATTTCGATCATAAGATTCTTGAGTTTTAAAAATGCCAAATGACATCTTTAAAAGGAATTTCTTTAAACATTAATGGATTGAATAATCCGTGTAAAAGGGCAAGCCTAATAAGATACATTAATCTACACAAGGCCAATCTAGTCTTCCTGCAAGAAACCCATCTCTTGAAAAAAGATATTGATAAACTAGCCACTAATAAGTATACAGTATTGGTTAGTTCAGAGCACACTCAGAAGAAAAGAGGAGTGGCTATTTTATGGAATAAAAGTATGCCCATTCCTAAAACCATTAAGTCTTATCAGGATGACAAAGGAATGTTTTGTATGGTTGCAATACAAATTAATGGGAAGACTTACACTTTAATTAATGTATACTGGATACCTGGAATTGGTATTAATACAGTGAAACATCATATTGATAAGATCATATCATTCTCTATAGGGGATATTATTTTAGCTGGTGATTTTAATTGTATACTACATGAAAGTGATACTACCACTATAAAGAAAAGAAGAATTACATCTAATGCAAAACATTTAAATGATTTTGCTAATTCTTATCATTTGAATGATATTAATAATCAGATAGAGTCAAAATCATTACCATACACCTTCTTTCTAACAGATACAAAACTTATTCAAAAATAGATAGGGTCTTTATTTCTAACCAGATGGTAACAGATTTAATTAATTCCAAAATCATTTCATGTCCTATATCTGATCATAACTCAATTGTTTTTGAATTCATGATAAAAATACTCATAATGTTCAGATCAAAAGGATACCAGCATACTTAACTCAGCTAAAAGACTATAAAGAATATATACTTTCAGAAGTACAACATTTTGTAGACATAAATAATACTCCTGAAGTCTCCATTGTCTATGTTTGGGATGCCTTAAAATCATATCTATATGGACAAAGTATCAGATGGTATAATAACAAAAGGAAATCTTGGGATAAGGAATTGTTAGATATTCAAAGTAAACTAGACTCTTATAAACATAATAATAAAGAAAATATTATGGACAAGAAAGTTATTGAAGAAATAAACAAACTAAATGAGAAATACAAAGAAATTTTAACTCATAAAGTTAAAATAACTTTAGAGAATACAAGTTTTGTCTTATTCAATAAGCCCCAAATACTTACATAGACTTAAAAATAAAACAAAAGATTGAATAAACAAAACCATATCAAAGAAATCTTTTCTCTAAGGAAAAGAAGAATGTTTCTAGTATACCAGAAATACTGGATGAATTTAGAAATCACTTTCACAAGATTAACCATAACAACATTAACATGGAACCTAAAGATAAAATAAAGGAGTTTATAACCACAAACATGAATAAAAGCTTAATAAACAACAGATTAAACTATTGGACAAGAGTATTTCATATACAGAAGTTATTACACAAATAAATAAGCTTAAATCAAACAAAGCACCGGGTAATGATGGTATTATACCAGAGATATATAAAATCCTTTCTAAAACTACATATTCATTAATACATAAGGTTTTTATTCTGGCCCAAACTGAGTTAATAACCCCCATCTTGGCAATATACATTTATTTCACCAATTTTAAAACCTAATAAAGATCCAACTAGATGTTCTTCATATCGACCCATCTCATTACTTAATGTTGATTATAAAATGTTTATGAGTATTTTGCTGATAGATTGAAGACAATTATCCCGGCATTATAGACATAGATCAGACGGGCTTCATTGTAAATAGAAATACTTTTGATAATATAAGAAGAACTTTAACATTAATTGATTTTGCAAATAGGAAAAAGAAAGATTTAACACTTATTAGTCTTGATATAGGTTCAGCATTTGATTCAGTAAGTTGGGACTATCTGTTTACCTTACTGAAGTGCACAAATTTCTCTGATGCATTTGTAAATTTAATTGAGCATTTATACAAAGGAACGCTGGCTTATATTAAGGTAGGAACATATGTTTCACAAAAATACCCATTCTTAAAGGTACAAAGCAAGGATGTCCACTTTCTCCACTATTATTCACTTTAGTAATGGAGCCTTGGGCTAATTTGATTAGAAACAGTACTGACATAGAGGGTTTTGAAATAGAAGAAAATACAACATCAAAAATTCAACTTTTTGCAGATGATGTTCTAATTACATCAGCAGGATCTAATTCTTCTATGCAGTCTTTATTTGATAAAATGATGAATTTTAAAAGTATTTCTGGTTTAATATTCAATGAAGAAAAAACTAAAATACTACCTATATATACACGAAAAAATACTCTCATTAGTGATTTTACTAAATATGTACCCAACTCAGGTCAGATAACTTATTTAGGTATAATACTATCTAAAGATATTAAATCTATTATATATAATAACTATAATACCTGTTTTCTTAATATACAAAATCTTTTTAATACCTGGAATAATATGTTTTTACTATGGAGGAGAGACTTAGAATTATTAAAATGATAATATTCCCCAAGATTTTATACTTAATACAATCAATAATACTTTCACCTACAAAAATAACTATCAAGAAACTGAATACACTAATGTTAAATTTCTTATGGGCACCTAATAGACCTAGGATTGCATTAAAGAAACATACTAATAGCTGGTCTCAAGGGGTATTTCTTTTCCAGACTTTAATTTATATATTATCTCTTCTATTATAAAAGTTATTACTTTATTAATAGATCGGTCATATGTCGCAAAATGGAAAGATTATTGGGAGCTAATTAGTATGCACTTCATGAAAATCTCCTTAACACATAAAAATATGATTATAAATAACTCCATGTTGTGGTTGCTAAAGGAATTTTGTACTTCACCTATTACACCTAAACATATGGTCTGTTACCCATTAAATATTATTATTAGTTATCGTAACTTTATATTCATGCACCCTAAGTATAGGGAATGGAATTTTATTGTATTCCTATAATTTATACTCAGGGTATGCTTATGTCATCTACTTCTGAAGGAGCTCATTTAGCTATAGATAATAATCTAAAGTACTGGTATCAGCTGATATCTGATAATAAAGTTAAAATCTAGATTTCTTAAAACAAGAATTTGATCTAAGAGAAACTTGCTGGTTAGAGGTTCAGATCTTTAGACAACATCTCATTGATAGAATAGATCTAATGTCTATAACAGTTAAAGAATCTATTCCAAAACTGATTGATTACTTGATAATAAATTTACAGCATAAAGTTTCTGATAAAGGTAAACTTTCATATATACATAAAATTATCAGACAAGAAACTTTTACAATGTAGATTCATACTGGAATTATTTCACCTCTATTAATGGGGACCCACCAACTCAACAAGATAAACAATATATATTGGAATCTGCTTATAGAACTACATCTTCCATTGTCTGGAGACTTTATACATGGAAATTTTTACATAGATCTTTTATACACCTTTGATGATGAATAAAATTAATAATAAAGATAATCTATGTAAGAGATGTAATGTAGAAATTAATGCTGACTGGGCTCATATGTTTTATGACTGTATGAAGTTGAAAGAATACTGGAAGTCAATTAATGAATTTTTGCAGGCTCTTTTACAGATAATTTCATTATTTCTAAGTCTCTTATATTATTCAACATACCTGTACCTCAATGTGTTAAAAAGATTAAGCTTCCCTTGTTATGGTCTATCCTAGCAGTGGCTAGGAAAATAATAACTAGAAATTGGATTTCAGATACACCTCCTTCGTTCAATGAATTTAAAAATGTTATGAATATAATGTGTCATATGGAAATAAGCACAATTAGAATGAGAACAACTAGAAAAACATCACATTTTATTGTATGGGATAATTTACAAAATTTGTTAAAAAATTCTAATTTCAATAGCACAGTATTTTAGTTTAATTAATTGATCTGATTGTAGTGGATGTCTTTGTAAATACTTTAGTTGTTTTGTTGAATATTATAATAATACCTATTTTTAATTATTTGTATAAAATTGTTATGATATTTCTCTTATATGTTAAAACAATAAACTTGTTTTAAAAAAAAAAGTCATTTTATTGAAGTTATTGTTTAAAGTGCTGCAGAGAGCCATCAACAATTCAACAATAGGTTGTGAAGGGGGTTTAATGTTGTAAAAGGAAGCAGAATAACCTTATAGAAGTCTCAAATTGCATTTTGTTATTCAATACATCTGTCTACCACACATGTGTGTGCATGCACACACCCCACCCCCACACACGTGAGCAGGCATGAACAAGGATGCAGTCTCATTGACTTAGATAATTTAACACCAATAGATATAGCTATGAATGAGCCCTGGAATATTTTGTTGTTCCTTATTTATCCCCCCTACACACACACACACACACACACACACACACACACACACACACACACACACACACACACACACACACATGCATCAAAAACAGCAATAAACACAGTGGTAACAGATGATAAGTTGGTACATCTACACTTTTGAACATGATAGACAGTTAAGAGGAATAAAGGCTTTGTTTAGGTGATGTATAACAAAATTAAGTGATCTGCATTGGCAAAAGTGATCACATACCCAGAACAAAGATACAACAGACAGTTACAGAATACAAGGAAATACTGTTAATTGCAGTCATTCATACTTCATGCATCCAAATACACTTCTTTACATTGCAGGATTATATACATTACATCTGTACAGAGATGGTTCATTTTCTTTGTAAAGGAAAGTGAAAACACCAAAAGAAAAATACTGTCAAACTATTATTCCTGCCAGTATTTATCATGGTTATTAATTCATTCTTGTCATATTTACTGATGCTGACAAGTGTAGTACTCAAGTTCTATGGCTGCAATAATCTTATAATCCTATAATTACAGACTAAGAAGTTGGGTAGGCAGAGGAACTACAATCCTATTAAAAAACAACATAAAACCAACCCTTTTAAAATCAATATACTTCCAATGACATTGATCCTTGCAATCAAATTTTAAATCTCCAATTTAACAAAAACAGCAGCCTTACTCTTAGACTGACCTACTTCCTTCCCAATCAGATACCAGACAATTTGAACAACTTATTAATGGTGCATTATATTAACTCAACACTCAGCCCCCCCCCAAATACCTAATATTTCTTTGTGATTTCGATGCTCACCTCCTGCTGTTCTCCAGTGCAGCATCAATAGATGTCCCTACAGAACATAGATTTACTGAACTACTTAAGCAACCTTGCAGCCCAAACTATAGAATAACAAAACAATCCCTTTTTCATCTTTATATCACATTAAACAAAATTATTAAAATACTTATCCTACCTCCCTCCCTCCTTGAGTGACCACTTTCTGCTGATATTCAAGGTATCACAATAAACAATCACCGTCACAAACTTACCTCATTCCACCCCCAAACCCTTAACAAATATAGCCATAAAGGAAGAATTATCCAAATAAACTCAGAACATTTCTGGTACAATAGTGAATGAGACAACCTTGCAATCTCCTAACTACCATTCTCTATAAACTACAAGAATAATATTTTCCATATGTTACCAGTTACCAGAATACTTACATGAAATAAAAGGCAATGGATGCCAACAGAACTAAAAACTTTATTATAACTTAAGAGGCAACTATGGGCAAAAAAATGAAAAATCTTCCTTCACCCTAAAATAATGTCGGATTTGTTACCCTTAAAAAAAAAACACTAGAAGGCACAAAGCAGTCTATCTTCTTTCAGCTCAAAATTCACTAATAAATAACTCAAAGCAATTGTGGATCCTCATTATCTTCATCACCTGACACTTCCTCTGCAAAAGTCCAGTACAGAAAGATACCATCCCAACCCCTTCAAGCAATTTCTCCACACTCAATTTCCTAAAAGAATGATATGCCCTTCCTCTCACACCACTTTTATACACAAAAAATCCCTCAGTTTGACCCTCCACACACACACACACACACACACACACACACACACACACACACACACACACACACACACACACCTGTTTCTTCTTCACAAAATATCAACCAAAAGGAACTGAGAGATTGTTTTGAAGAAATCCCATCAGATACACACACAGATTCAGAAGGTTACTCTCATAGTTTATAATATTATGCAAATATCATATAATTCTCACCTTATAACACCTTTATAATCTGCATCTCTCCAACATAATGTTTTCCCTTTGGAAACAAGCTATATCAAGAACCAATCTCAAAATAGCTATACCTGTAAACACCAAAGACTTTAGGCCAATTTCAATCCTGCCCATCCTGGATAAAATGTTTGAAAAGTTAGTTGTCATACAGTTACTTAGTTGTACTAAAAAATGCAATCTCCTAGCACCACCACCACAACATTGATTCTAGTCAAGTCACTGTATGATAGCAACTTTGTATACACTCACAAAAGATATTCTCCAGAACATGGGCAAGGGACATTAACAACAGACTTTAAAGAGGAACAGTTTTCAATAACCTGATATGATTCTCTGCTCTTGTTAATCATAGGCTGTTACTAAACACCCTTACTTCAGTCAAGACTCCATCCCATCGTTCAAGGAATTCCTCGCCAACTGAAAACTAAGTGTAAAGTGAATTCTCATTCCTTACTTCAGTCAAGACAGTACCAGAAGTGTCTGTATTAACCCAGCCCTTCTACTCTA
Organism: Protopterus annectens; assembly: GCF_019279795.1. NCBI lineage: Eukaryota > Metazoa > Chordata > Ceratodontiformes > Protopteridae > Protopterus > Protopterus annectens. Next base: position 790,762,701 of record NC_056727.1, read on the forward strand.
CATGTTAATCAGTCAACTTCCACTTTAATATCCAATACAAAAAAATAATTCCTTACTCAGATGACAGGATTGTCTATAAGGCTAGCTCTGCTGCATCCACAATCAAAAGAGAGCCATTCCTATCTATCAGACTTGATTATCAATATCAAACTAATCCTAAATAACAGCAACAAAAAAATAAATCAATGATCTTTAGTATCAAAAAAAAAAAACAAGGCTTGCTTACAATGTTGGTTTATTTATGACAGTATAGACATCAAAATGTTTATTTTGCAATTTTTGTTAATCTCTCAATAGTGTCTTACAATTAAAGACACTGAACTTTTAATTTATTGTCTACAATCAAATACTTAATTATATATATTTTTTACCATGGTTGTATTTTCATGTCACAAAATGTTTTTTACATATTTTGAATTTTAACTAATAAGGTCTGATATTGTAGCATTTTTTGAGGTGGCTATCTGTTTAAGTATGGCTTGAGGAGGTTTTCATTTGTCATATGATTTACACTGGTTATTTAAACCAAAACAGAGCCTATGTATGAAGTCCTGATGAAGTTATTAACACATAACACAGAATAAAAGTGATTAACTTTTCATTTACTCACAATGAATGTTAGCAAATAAATTTCCAGTAGATATGAAAGATAACAACTACAGCATTTTTGGATTGTTTGTTTGATTAAGCTGTGAAGCATTTTTTGATTACAAAAGTCCTTACAGGATGTCTATAAAATAATCACCCAAATTCTAGAACCCCTTATGTATAATCTCCTAAATCTATGGACTGTCAACTTTTTGCAAGTAGATTGACAAGGTATACCATTTATAATCTTAGTTCTCCATCATGTGAAGCCCCCTCCCTATATAACCCAGGAGAAAACTTCACAATACTGACCACAGTTTTTCTTTTTCTTTTTGTACAATAACTCTCTGTATAAAGGAATTCTTGACATTAAATATCTGATCATTCCCCTCCTTCTGAAAACTTTGTAACCAGATAAAAATATCTACATAATAAAGCCACTTGTGCTCTAAAAATGGAAACATTTCCTAAGATATATATTTTTTATATCTCACTCATCATACCTCAGTACTTAACTCACATAAATACTTTCTTTTTTAATCTCTTGTCCCAAGTTAAGTAATTTCTTTTCACACCTTCTTGCTTTTTCTTCTCCCTCTCCCTCCTCTCTCTTAAAGAAAATTGGAGATATTGAATATCATACATGCTAGTCATGATATATAACTGTCACATAGTTCTAAGATGGAAAATATGATCATACAATCATATATGATAATAATATATAATATCACCTTTAAGAAAGCAGTCTTTGTTATTATCATGACTTAATGTGTCTTCCTGGATGGAATCTGAAAATGGTTCAGAAGAACCAGTGTTTAGCTGGTTAATAAATGTAAAAAAATAATAATAATAAAATAAAATAGCTTGCTTGGCTTGATACAATTGAGTAGTTTTGCACACAAGTTCCAAGCGGCATACTTTTCTCTTATGAGCCATAAAGAAGTATTTGCCTTCACAGAATCTCTTTGAATATTATGTGGACGTGGGATACAATGCATTGTTTAGCAGAAAAAAAATGCTGGCTAATGTATGGTCAAATGCATCATGAATACATTCATAAGGATTTATGATAGAATAGGTACACTAAGATTTTGGAATAATTCAATTTAAATCTATTTTGATGCTATACTGAATTCACAAAATTGAACATGAGGAATATCATAAGTGTTCCTAATGCAGTGCTATATTGTTTTTCTTCACATTTAAAATTCCTTTCTAGAACAAGTTACAAGGATCTATAAAGTTAGGAGGGCCAAGCTTAGCAAAAGTGAGAAGTGTCCATCTTAAGACAAAACCCTAACTATGCTAACAGGAGCTCAAAGGTCAGCTACTCAGGGAGAAGGGGCATTCAGTGTACAATACAATTTCTTGAAAGTTCTTTATTTTGCTGCTGTAAAATAAAAATAGGAGTGTTTCTGTAAAGTAAAAAAAACTCCATTCCTACGTGCTGTTTATACTTTATATTCACTGTGAAACTTCTAATAACCCCTATCCTAAAATAACATCAGTCAGTGTTATGCCACACCAGGGGGTTAATTAATAATGTTCAGTTACAAGGTATATTATAGAGAATGACTAAACTACTCCATTGAAATTTGTTCCTAATAAATATAAAGCACAATATCACTATTTATTAGAAAACCTTGAGGGGATGAATTAGTAGACTCTGTCATGTCAGATTATTTTGCCTCTGATGTCTATAAATACACATTATAACAAAAATATTAACTTAATGACCAAACAAACAACTAAACATGCATCAAATCTAACACTCACATTCGAGACCTAAACTTGTACCACAACATAAGCAGGAACTGCTAGGAGGATATATATATATATATATATATATATATATATATATATATATATATATATATATATATACATATATATATCTACCACTGAATTTCCATCCTCTGGAACAGACAATGCAACTATATTAAACAAAGTAGCTCCAAATCCTGTCTAAATTCTACATAGATGAATGGATGCATAATTGCAAATATATCCCTGCTCTGACTCCTAAAGGCCTTATAAGGAGAGGAAACGTGGTAGATATTGCTTTAGCTAAGCTATAACTAATCCATCAAGATCAACTGCCTGGTAATAACCTATGAACCTATAAGTCTTTTTTTTTTTTTTACTAAATATTTTTTTATTATTTCAAACAAGATGTCTTAAGAAACATTACATGAAATAAAGATAAATAACATATTTACAATTTTAAAACATTACTAACTTCAAACCATTATATAACTATTTACATTGGTGTCTATGCAAATAACATTGAAATTCTATATTATATAAAGTTAGAAACATAAGATGATATATCTTCTTCGATCTTTTCGAGTATTTCCAGTACTTTCATCCAAGAGTAATAGTAAGAAGTAGATCTTTTAGTTCTGTTCTTCACTGTTAATATTTCCATGTGAGCAACTGTTGTTAAATTCTCAAATTCCTTGAATGTAGGAGAAGCCTCATTTTTCCAGTGTATAGTTATGATTTTATGTGAAATTGCCAATAGTGACCATAGGATTTTAGTGTCTTTTTTGGTACACAGTTTGGAATAGGAGAGTAGAATAAAATTAAAGACTTTGTTAATTGAAAATTATCATTATAAACAGTCTGAAAAAATAGTTAATGGATTTCCAGTACATATTGAGACATATACATTCATAAAAAACATGCTGCCAATCTGATTTTATCTTGGTATGGCATCTCCAACATTGAGAACCTATAAGTCTTTGAAGGACATTTTTGATGAAGTCTTTAGCTATACTGCCATGAAGTTGAAAAACATGATCATACTTAAAATAAACTCAGAAGACCATCATTAAAACTTCAAAAATGAAATGAAAAAATGTGGAGGACTGAAAAACCCAGATTTCTGAGAAATATAAAGCCACCTTAGATGTACATTTCCTAGTCACACATAGCTTGCATTTATGCTGCCATATTGCCATTCAGCTGCAAGGATATTATCAAACTGCCCTTGGGAAATTCATGTATTGTGCATTCTCAAGAAGTCTGAATTTCTTTTTTTTAATATACCAGTCAATAGACATTTGACACAACAATATTTATTTGAGTATTATTTAATGTGCTAATTTATCTTATAGTTTTTCAGCATGGTTAAACTTTTTGTATTTTGTATTGTGTTCAGGTTATCATACTATACTATGTTACTTTTACAGATATTTTATCACAGTTTACTTACTTTGGTATATTTTTGAAATTTTACTGTTTCTTGTCCTATCATAAATATCAGTCTCCTTTATAATTTATTGTCTTTTGTCTAAAGCATAATGATAGTTATGTTTTTTTTTTCTACGATAAACTTTTCTTACAAATTTCATTGTTTATTTCATGGATCTGTTTTGACTTCATCTTTACTTTAGACTTCTTTATTCTCTTTTATAGTTTGTGATTATTTTAGGACTGTTGAAGATAAGCATGTTTTGCATACTTTGTAGTGTGTGTTTGCTCATTGTGATATTTAATTTTAATAAAATATTTTTCATTTTTCTGTGTAAGTAAGCTTTAAGCACTTTAATTTTGTTCTAACTGATTAACTGGCTAAATGACTGGTTACCCATGGATTTTGCATTTTTGGTAGAAACATCAGGTAACTGATTTAAGGGAGGAGATAATATATATATATATATATATATATATATATATATATACATATATATATATATATATATATATATGTATACACACACACACACACACACACACACACACACACACACACACACACACACACACACACACACACACACACACATATATATATATTTATATTTGGTTTAGTACAACAACCAAACAAGCTCCTTATTAACCCTTTCCTTCATGAAATGGTATATATTTGAGAAACCACTGGAGAATTAAGCATCTCTAGCTTCATCAAAGCCTCATATATTGCAAAGGTGTCTGTATGGTAAAGACCACTATAAACACATAGCTGTAACAGATGTTTTGCACAGAAAGACAAAGCTCTAACTTTAATCACCCAGACATCCAAGGACTAACTAGTAGCCTGTGCTCCAGGGGAATCCATTGGAGAAAACTAGAAATGAGAAGTAACTCAAGCTCACCCATTTTGGGAAAGAGGGAGAGAGTGAGTGGGGCATTCTGGTGCAGTGGTAACACTTTCTGCTAAAAGCAGAGAACTGTGTGAAGCACAGGGGCTGGAATGTGCACTTGGCTCTACCAACCACTTTCAAGCCACAGCCTTCATCACACATGTCCTAAAGTGGGCTTCTCTACACTTAGTTAAATGCAAACTCAATAAGGTTCCATCTAGTCAAGGTCAGCTCACTAAAGTCAAACTCTGTTTTACCTATTAAATCACTGCAAGTATGGTTTCACTCTGTGATCCCTGTTTTACCTATTAAATCCCTGCAAGTATGGTTTCACTCTGTGATTGCTGTTTTACCTATTAAATCACTGCAAGTATGGTTTCACTCTGTGATCGCTGTTTTACCTATTAAATCACTGCAAGTATGGTTTCACTCTGTGATCACCGTTTTACCTATTAAATCACTGCCAGTATGGTTTCACTCTGTGGTCACCATTTTACCTATTAAATCACTGCCAGTATGGTTTCACTCTGATTTCTCCTTTACCTAAGAACTCATTGCTAGTATGGTTTCACTCTATAATCAGTGTTTTACCTGGGAAATTAGTGCAGTGTCGGTGTGGTTTCACTCCGTGGTTGTTCTTTTACCTATAAAATCACTACCAGTGTGCTTTTGCTCTGTGATCGCACTTTTAGCTAGGAAATCACTAGCAGTGTGATTTCACTAAGTAGTTACTCTTTTCCTAGGAAATCACTGCTGGTGCGGTTTCACTCTGCAATCAGTGTTTTACTTAGAAATCATAGCCAGTATGGTCTCTCTCTGTGGTCACTCTTTTACGTATTAAATCACAGCCAGTATGGTTTCTCTCTATGGTCACTCTTTTACCTAGAAAATCACTGTCAGTATGGTTTCACTCTGTGATCGCTGTTTTACTTATTAAATCACTGCCAGTATGGTTTCACTCTGTGATTGCTGTTTTACCTATTAAATCACTGCCAGTATGGTTTCACTCTGTGATCGATGTTTTACCTATTAAATCACAGCCAGTATGGTTTCACTCTGTGATCACTGTTTTACTTATTAAATCACTGCCAGTATGGTTTCACTCTGTGATCACTGTTTTACCTATTAAATCACTGTCAGTATGGTTTCACTCTGTGATCGCTGTTTTACTTAGAAATCATAGCCAGTATGGTTTCTCTCTGTGGTCACTCTTTTACGTATTAAATCACAGCCAGTATGGTTTCACTCTGTGATCGCTGTTTTACTTATTAAATCACTGCCAGTATGGTTTCACTCTGTGATCACTGTTTTACTTATTAAATCACAGCCAGTATGGTTTCACTCTGTGATTGCTGTTTTACCTATTAAATCACTGCCAGTATGGTTTCACTCTGTGATCGCTGTTTTACCTATTAAATCACAGCCAGTATGGTTTCACTCTGTGATCTCTGTTTTACCAATTAAATCACTGCCAGTATGGTTTCACTCTGCGATCACTGTTTTACCTATTAAATCACTGCCAGTATGGTTTCACTCTGCGATCACTGTTTTACCTATTAAATCACTGCCAGTATGGTTTCACTCTGTGATCACTGTTTTACTTATTAAATCACTGCCAGTATGGTTTCACTCTGTGATCACTGTTTTACCTATTAAATCACTGCCAGTATGGTTTCACTCTGTGATCACTGTTTTACTTATTAAATCACAGCCAGTATGGTTTCACTCTGTGATTGCTGTTTTACCTATTAAATCACTGCCAGTATGGTTTCACTCTGTGATCGCTGTTTTACCTATTAAATCACAGTCAGTATGGTTTCACTCTGTGATCGCTGTTTTACTTATTAAATCACTGCCAGTATGGTTTCACTCTGTGATCGCTGTTTTACTTATTAAATCACTGCCAGTATGGTTTCACTCTGTGATCGCTGTTTTACTTATTAAATCACTGCCAGTATGGTTTCACTCTGTGATCACTGTTTTACTTATTAAATCACTGCCAGTATGGTTTCACTCTATGATCACTGTTTTATCTATTAAATCACTGCCAGTATGGTTTCACTCTGCGATCACTGTTTTACCTATTAAATCACTGCCAGTATGGTTTCACTCTGTGATTGCTCTTTTAAGTAGGAAATCACTACCAGTGTAGTTTCTAAGTGTGCACCAGCACTGACGTATTTCTGTTCAATGATTTCCCTTTTCTTCATGTTGGTTTGACCACAGAGTTGTTATTTATATGTTTGGGGTGCAGAGACTTGGTTTTACATAGGTAGTGCAAGGGTCATTTGTTTCCTGCAAACAATGCTTACATTTAATTTTTTTGTTTCCATGAATTACTGACCAGTGGACTGGAGTGATTTTTTTTTTTTTTTGAGTTGTAACTTGATAAGTCATAATAGAAATGCTTAAGTAGCCACTGCCAGTGACAGAAAGATAAATTACTGACTACAGCCCAGGTGACAAAAGTTCAACTAGTGATTCAGTCACATGACAGTACTCAAAGGGAAGGTGGGTGAGCCCATCCTGGGGGCACAGAGAAAGAAATACACACACACACACACACACACACACACACACACACACACACACACACACACACACACACACACACACACACACACACACTATCCCTATCCCACAGAGGAAGGGGGCAGAAGCAGAGAAGTGGCCTGGTGTTTGTGTTAGACTATCTAAGTCACTAATGCATGGTAGCTTTCATACCAATTGTACTTAAGTGTGCTCTAACAAGAGAATGGTATGGGCTAAGGAGGTATCTTGGTTTGCTTGTCTTTCCACCCAGAGGGTGGGGTTATCCATATCCGCTTGATGGTCAGCAGGCACAGAGACAAAAATCGCCAAAAAATACAAATAAAAAATGGAAGTATATAAATCAACAAGTGCAACAAGGAGATCATAACATTCAGCACCTACCATGGGAGGTGTTAGGCCATAAAAGAGAAAATCCTGTGCTGACCACCAGGATGCTGTCCACCCCATGACTGTCTCTTAGTCTAGTAAGCAGGCAAACAAGTACATGACAATATCAGGGAGGGTTTGGTGGTTAGCAGGCAGCCACAGTGGCATGAAAGGGCCTAAAATAAAGTCAATAATGCACATAACTGGTTAGGTTTATCCCCATGCTATGTGCACTGATCACTGCAGTCTGCTGACCACAAGTGATGTGCTACAACAGGTTTTTCATTGCAACTCTTCTACTAGTAAGCTTTTTACCACCAACAAGTTCGCAGTGAAACCTTATTCTCATCAGCTTTGTCACAGTACAATGTTTTATGTGTCTTACCATATTTATTTTATTTGATGGCTACTTTTATAAGCTTAACAATTTTATACTTGGGCTATTTGGTTTTATGAAAGCTGCAAGAAATCAGGTGTCAGAAGAAAATATACACCTTCTCCTGACAATGCATCATGCAAGTAATTTTAGGGGCATGAAATCTAACAATGTAGCAAGCATTTTTGTAATTTATTAAATGTGAAGACTATAGTTTACATGTTTTTGAGGTGCTTAGTCTTAATATCCATCCAGATGGTTTATTGATTAGATTATCATCCATACATATCAGACTGTATTTGCTGCTCATCTGGCCTATGTTGAATTATACTTCTTATGAAAATCTGAAACTCAGCTAGACAAACTGCCCTACACTGTTTGATATGAAGAGAGTAATCATCTTTCATGAATATACCTCTCAATGTCTTAGGCAAAAAACCTGGCTGAAGACATAAATATGGGACAACAAATGTCTAAAAATAGGGACAATTTTTAAATATTGCTCTTACACACTTAGAAAGTTGATAGAATGAAAGTTTTTGCATTAGTGTGAATTTTCTGATGGGCATGATGTATGAAACTCGAATGTATGTCATTATTTTCTGAAATAAATTCTCAATAGTTAGCTAGTAATATACCAGAAAGCTAAATTTTTATGAGGAACAGACAACAAATATAAGGAAAACTATGGACATTCTAAAAAAATCAGGACAGCTGAGAGATATTTTCATGAACCACTGCCTGGAATACACAAGGTGAAAAATAATAACTGTGATTGCAGTATTACTGCATAGCTGCCATTACAGCTGAAAACATGTTACACACACTGACTCTTGCCATGTTGTTTTTGATCATACATGCAGGGATCTGATTTGGAAAACTATGAAATGTTGTTGAGTGGTTGCAGGGCTGAAGACAGATACAGCTAGAAATTCAGGCATGAAAAGCATTGACTTCCTGAGTAATCCAAATTCAATCTAAAAGAACATGGCAAACATAATGTTACTTATGGTGGTCAGACTTGCAAGGTGAGCTTGTTTATCCATTTCACTACTGATTAAAATGAGTAAGAAATCAAACATATCTTTAGCAGCAAATGAAAAAGAGAAAGAAATGAAAGCAGGTGACAACAAGGCTGATTGCTGCTTGCAATATACTTCCCCTTGATTTTCCTTAAAGATGTGACATCAAACTGGCTTTTATAATGCAGATATTTTCCACAGTCACAAGAACCAATATATCCTCTAGCTCTCTGACCTTACCCAAACAATAAAAAGTAATTGAGTTTTCAATAGATAATTAAGTGGGAGTTATCAATGTATTACTCATCTAATCCTTCTGTAAAGCACTAAACCAACCATTGTCCACCTGAACTTAATTAAAAGTATATTATTTAGTCATTACATTTTTTTATTCAGCTGTTAAAATGATAGATTGAAATGTGTCTATTTTCAAAAATATGAAATGAACAAGTTACGGATGAAATTGCATGTCACAAGACAGTTTTAAACTAGAAAAATAACATAACATATTTCACAGAACTAATTCAAAATATGAATTTGTCACGGTCAGACATTTACCGTATGTGACCATGATCCTAAACTGACACCTAAGACAGGATGGAAGATTATGCCATTAATCAGCTTCACTGTACTATGACAGGTAACCTGTAGTAGGCAGGATGAGTAACTTCAGTGAATGCTGATAGTTCATGATGTCATTTCAATGTTTCTAGTTTGGCCAAAATAAAACACATTTTGCACTTTATTGTTAGAAAGGTGTTCTCTTCCTGCAGCACTTAACATTTTGAAATTAAATAGTTACTTTGATTAACCAGTTCACTGGGACAGGCTGGTGAAATTTGTGTGCAAGGTGAAGGTGGAGTTTTCATTTCCATGATTACAGCAATACATGTCTGGCCAGCACCAGTGCTCTTTGAATGTAGATTTCCCCTGCGATAGTCTATGACAAATAGTCATGCTCATTTCTGCATTTGTCAATACTGGAATATGCAATCTAATGCAACACATCAGAGCATACATATTTCACAGCAGAAATAAACAACAACCATACACATGATCTGAATTAAGCATGTAGTTCCACTCACGCCCACAATCCCAAATGAAGGAATGAATAAAAAAATAAAACAAAGAGACAGCTCTGCAGTGCAAACATTACATTATCAGATATTTATGTATCACCCACAGAAGATGTCACCAACATAAGAGTTTTCTAATACAAACATGATTATCATACAGCAGTTCTTGTCATACACATTTTTTTTCATAGCAAACAGGATTCACATCGTCCTGGCAAGTAATTACTTCCTGCTGTTAAAGCATGCTTCTGGAAGACTTATTTCCTTAAGCATATATTGTATTTTATTCTTGAAATTATCTGTGACTGCAATTTGATGGCATTCACCCTCTAATAAGAGGCATGCAGTTCAAGGTCAGTGCCTCCTACCTTCACAGCAATGGAAATGACTAAGATTTTGATGAAAAGACACCTGTAATAAAATAATTCCACAGCAGAGCCAGAGAGTTTATAATACTAGTGGTACAGTATGATTACACCCACGTTGTAATTTGAGCTCTTATTACCACAGCTGAAGGCAATACATTAAAATCATCTGATGTGCCATTAATACTACAGGTTTGCTTTCTATGAGGAACTGGCTGATAATTTACACTGTCCTGACCATTCTGCAGCACACTTAGCTTGAAGTCCTTAAAGAAGAAAACAGAAAAAAAACGTTGGTGACACTAAAGGGTGCTGTGTTTGTTGTAGTTATTAACTCCCATTTAAGATCCTATAGTTCTGTGGTATTTTATTTACATTGAATGTAGTTTGAATTAAATCATGGAATGAATTCAAGCGGCTATAGCTGGGAGTTGCAGCAGCTGTCTATTATCACTGGCGTGTATGGATTTAAAATGCCACTTGAGCAAGACTTGTTGTTTTTATCACATCACAACACACTGAATTCTCTCCAAAAGCGGAAAGAGATAATCTAAGTTTTCTTCAATAAAGAAGAGAATTGCAGGATATAATTTAAACTTTACTGAATGTATGTCTTTATGTCCATACTCTTTTCAGGCTCTGATATTCCAATATTCAAGGAGACTCTCAGGCATACATGATGTGCACTCTGATGAGCATTTTCTAATATATACATACATATATATATATATATATATATATATATATATATATATATTTATAATATATATATATATATATATATATATATATATATATATATATATATATATATATATATATATATATATATATATATATAGGGTCTATATTATATCATCGAATGCTTAAAAAAGTGAACGCTGATCGATCGACCGAATTTAAGTGAAAGCTTACAATCTCAAACTGTCAGATCAGCGATTTTTTTCCCAGGGAAAAAAACGCTGATCCAAAACACATACACACAACACAAGCACTACAGACAAACAGAAATCCACACACATACACCTAAAATCTGATACCTAACCCTACACTAAACTATGCACACACCACTAACTACCCACTTACCTTAACCCAAACCCTAACCCTAAGGTCCGTCACTATCGCACACTCATCTCACCGGCTCCCTAACCCTAACTTACTTAAATCCACCCTAAGCCTCATGTCCACTCAATCGCACACACACATAACCCGAGCCCTAACCCTAACTCACCTAAATCACCCTAACACTCACATCCACACAATTGCACACTTACCTGAATCCAACCGGTAACTTTCCACCATAACACTGAAAATACTGAAGCAACAGAAACAGACAATCGAATTCTTTCCCTAGGAAAAAATTTGAGTTTCTGCTGCTTCGATATTTTGCAGTTTCACGAAAATAAGTTTGATCAATCAGCGTTCGCTTTTTTAAGCGTTTGAGGATATAATATAGACCCTATATGTATATATATATATATATAGATATAGATATAGATATATAGATATAGCTAGATATAGATATAGATATAGACATGATTTAAATTCAGTTGGTTGGCTAACATGAATGTTGACATCCTGAAGGTAGTCCACTCTACATTGAAAATGGAAATGAATTTTAGTCAGCATACCCCACACCCCTGCTAGTTATATATATTACCTCCAAAATCGCGCAGTTCCTAGGGAAAACGAATATTCCCCTAGCCAGGGATTGTTGATCTTGCATGCCTGTGGACCATCGGTATAGTCAACCAAATACGGTTGATTAAACAGACTCGCTGTTGAACAAAATATATACATATATATATATATATACAGAGAGAGAGAGAGAGAGGGAGAGAGGGATAGAAATACATATACATTAAATACATATACATTAAATACATATACATTAATGTATATGTATTATTATATACATAAACATGTAGCACGTTTGTTGTGTTACACATGCAGGTTTTGCGTACTTGGTGAGGTGGCAAGTAGAAAAGATCAGTAAATAACTGACATAAAACTCTTTGTGACTGAAGACTGTAATAACCCATTGCTGCAATATTCATCTTCCTACCACAGGATTTACTTTATAAAGGGTGAAACAGTCCATCTATACGGCTGACTCATTTTTAGTTTTGCAAAGGCAGTCTTGTAGGTAACAGTAGAACACACATTATCTGGATAAAAAATACTTGGTTAAAAAAAATATTCAATGCTTGCTCTTAAAAGGGAGGATATTATAATGATTGTTACAGAAATATTAGTAGAAGTAGTGCAGCCTATGTACAAGGATCCAATGACTCAAGTGCAAACAGTGCTTGGGCTTACAGAGGGGGTTCTAGTTTGAGTGGGTGTGCATCAAGGTTCAGTTCTCAGCCCATTGCTGTTTATGCTGCTGTTTTACTACATTATAAAACAGGTTGGAGCGGACAGAACAAAAAGATTGTATATACAGAGCAGATCAAGAAAGTTGCTGTATGCAGTCAATGTGGCATTACAAGCAGACTCTGAACAAGAAATTCAGCTAATATTAGAGGAATGGAATGCAAAACTGAAGGCACAGTGGATGAGACACTGCATACAAGACAGTTGTCATGGCTGCAAGTGTGGAAATCAGAAAAGGCTGGGAACTGAGACAGAAGGGAAAGTAGTGGAGCAGGTTAACAGTTTCAAGTATCAGGGAGGGCGAGCTCAGGAGAAGTATGTCTGAATGAGGAGATCAAAGTTATAATCAGAAGAGCTGCAGCCAACTGGCACAGAGTTTCAGGGGTCGTTGTGTGACAGAAGAATATCAAAGAAGCTAAAAAGTAAAAATGTACAAAACAGTAATGAGACAGGTACTACTGTATGGAACAGAAACCTAGACAGTGAAGGCAGAGCAGCTGAGGAAGCTAGAATTGAAAGAGATGAAGTCTCTGAGATGGGTGGCTGGATGCACACTGTGGGACAGATGAAGACATAAGGACCTCAGAGCAGAAGCCAAAGTAGCTCTAATAACAGTGAAGGTCCAAGAGAACAGATTATGGTGGTTCAGGCCCATATGCAGGAAAGCAGAAAATCTCATTAAGAAGATTTGGGACAGACAGAAAGAAGGCATGACGAAATTATGGGCATTAAGTGAAGAGGTGGATGCATTGTGTGAGAGAAGACCTGCAACAGGCATGAACACTGAAGAAGAAGACAGCAGAGTGGCATTGAGTCAAGAAATATGGTGGCAGCTGACATGGCACTCCAACCTCATCTAGAAAAATGGGAAAAGGGTGGTAATGATGATGATGATGATGATGATGATGATGACCAGATTAGTGTCCTTGCCACCTTCAGGGTAAACCTAGATAACTGCATGGGCAACCTCAAGTTCTTCCCCAGCCTATTTTGTCCTGCCTTTCTTGAGGCTGGAGGGAACTTTTGAATAGATGTTTTTGGCTAGGCCTGTAGTGATCTGCAGACTGATTGCTTGGGACTTATCTATTAACCCCTATGGACTTATGAACAGTCTTGCCATTGCCTATTTTATAGTACAGTCCGGAGTTGATCAGTACTGTAGTAGCAAATGTGACATTGTATCTTCAGTTTCCAACATGGCATTTTTTAAGTTCTTCATACGTTTTTTATAACTTGTAATAAATACCTCTGGTCATCCATTTGTTGCTGGGAGTCCTGGTGCAGCAGTAGAATGGACTATTTCATTTTGCTTAACAAAAAGGTGAAAATCTTCTGATGAAGACTAGGTTCTGTCCAAATGCTCTAGGTGGCTTCAAGCAGCAAGATGTCTTAGAACGGTTTGCAGTATATGAACAACTTCAAACTATTCCAAATATAAACAAATGCAATATTTCAGGTTTCATGGAAGCAAGAAGGAATGTGAAAAAAATGTCATATTTTGGGGTGAACAGAAGGTAGCAAAAGCATTGTTTCTGTCTGTGGTGAAAAATTGCATGACTATATTTCAGTTGATACACATCTCTCTGATGTCCACTTTACTGATAGGACACAAGAGCAAAAGACAGTGAGCAGTTAAAAAAATGACAGGGAGCAGTGTGTGGGTCTGAGGCACTGGGACTGACAAAAACCCTAACCCTACAGTCCCATATTGCCAGTGAAAAGAATGTTTGAAGGTCACTAGAAAAAGATCAAAAGTTGCCACAACTCTGTTAGGTTGCCATAAGTAACAAGTGCTGCTTATGTGGCATTTGAACTCTGCTATACAGAACAGCCCTTGAAAAATTATCTAATACTGTGACAACTCAGACCACTGCATTCCTGCAAAATGTTGGTGAACTTCTTGATGCCGTGCCTTCAAGGAAATAGAGAGTCTATTACCTGAAGTAGAGGTTTAAGATACTAATTTGTGCACAAGTTACTCCCTAAAGCCATTCCCTGAGTCCTCACTTACTTATATTGTGCTGTCACTCACAGGGAATGGAGCCTCAGGGACCTAAATAATGCATCACTTGACTATTCTTAATGCTGTGCACTCATAACTGCATTTATTTTGATTTTCTTCTTGTTTCATCTATAATGCTTCTTCTACTCTCTCTCTCGTTTCCTTTCTGCAGTTTTCCTACCACTTGTTTTCTCATACTTGAAATAATTCTGTCCTGCAATTAATTTTATATTCTACGTTTATCACTCCTCAATGTAAATATGGGAAAACTGGTTACAGCTCTGATTAATGTGTGTATGTATTTCATATTCAGAATTTGTATTATGTTTTTGCATTTATTTTGTTTATTATTGCAGTTTTGCTTCTGAATATTTATTTGGCGCTACCTCCCCAGGACCCCACTGAAAATGTAACTTCCTAGCAGTATATTCCTAGCAAAAAATGTTAATAAATAAAAATAAATAAATATACATAATCATCATGAGTATAATGTTCAGAAATAGTGCAGAAAAGTAATTCTAAAAACATGCTTCTGGAGCATTTCTCCCCGGGCCTCTGCTGAAAACAGGATCTGTGGAACCTAGTCGGACTTTCCCGGTCAACAAATGTTAAATAAAATAAAAATAAATAAATAAATAAATAAAATATGCAGTCTTTGTTATTGTCTACCTGGAAATTATGAGGGGAAATAGTGCTTTTCAAAACATCTTCTTCACAGCTTGACATGGCAAAAAAGCCTTACATACATTCTTATCCTCTTCATCTGGCTTTGGTCACCAGAATACCTTTTTGCTAAAGGTTTCATTTTTAACACTGTCACCTTGACCTTTATGGAATTTTTGTAATACAAAATGTCCAGCTTATTATTATCTTAAACACACAAAATACAATATTTTTCAATAAAAAATGAATCTTCTGAAAAACATTTTCAGAGTCATATAAGCATCTGAACATCTGTTGTTGTAGTTTTTAGCACTAAAGACCGTTATGTACCAATCTTATATATATATATATATATATATATATATATATATATATATATATATATTTTGCACTGTCAAAGTTGCCTTGACAGAAATATCCTGAAACTGTTTTTCAGAGAAAGCCTTCATGCATTTTATAATTCCTTTTGTAGTACTATCTGAAAACACTTGCAACAGAATTCTAGTGAGTGTAAACATAAAGAAAAGCAAAGCATTAAATAAACCAAACCAAACTGTATATACAGTATTTACAACATAAATGTGCTGCACTTCCACTACCATAATTATCATTGGGATCTCCTTAGTTTAACAAGGACAGGGGTAATGATGCTTTGGATGAGGATGATATTGTTTGAAATGAAATTGCTGAAATAACTTCAACTAGTTTGTTTAATGTTTGAGTGTTGGAGAATGAGAGAGAGTGCCAGAATGCCAGAATAATTTCTCTTAGTTGTCTAAGAATTTTTTTATATTTTTATTAGTAAACCCAAGAAACTCCGTAACTGGTAGTTTTTTTAGACCTATGTATGAGATACATTGAGAGATCTGATGATTGATGAGAATGAATTTAGTAAGGTCAATCATTACATGTTAATTTTAAGATTTGGGTTCTGATTCAACGGTTGTAGAAGGAGAATAGAATTTACCAGAATAATTATCTTAATAAGATTTTGGAAGATTTGATTTTATGTTTCAAAAGATTGAGCTAGATTACAGTTGTTCAAAGAAGTAATAGATAGAAAGGGAATAGCCTGAGGTTAATTTTGTTGGATATAACATGTTGATACAGGAACCAGAGAAACCAGTTATTTGATTTTTTTTTTGAGAAAAGTTATTATAGATCAATAGATCTATTTTGAAATAGAAGTCTAGGTAAGATATTCATTTCATTTTCGCCTTCAAGCTAGGTTGACAGGAAAGCTAAATTTTCATGTTTTCCATCTTTGTAGATCTTGTTGTATGTAGAACCATTTTTTAATAAATTATTTTGAAGTATAGAGGTATTGATAAAAATGGATAATGGATATATTTATATTATATGTTATATATGTTAAGAGGAAGGGGAAGTAAAAAAAATTTATTTATGTTAGTTAGGTTTATTGGATATATATGAGATTTTTTTTGTTTTATTTGATATCTGATGTAAAGAGAATTTCTTTATGGCATCTAATTTTAAATTTTTGGACTTCTTGAATGCCTAACGAGATTAAAAAAGATAAAAGGATTTGTTAGAGAGAAGAGAGAATAATTGAATTAAGAAAAGAAATCATCCATTTTTTAGATTTTTATATTTTGTTATGCTATAGATTTCTGAAAAGAGTTCAAAGAACAACAGTATTTCAGAATCTGATTTGGTTATATATTTTTTGGTATATTGAAGGGAAATTCTAGGAGCATTATTATTATTTTTTAGTATTCTGCTAAGGTTCTTGAGGGCATTTGTGCCCATTCAGAATTGTGAATAAAGTCTAAAATCTTGCCAGTCGATTGATCAGTTCTATAGTTTGTGGGTCAGGGATAGTCTCTGACTTTTTCCAGAGAGGAAAGTTTCAAGGTAAAACTGTGGAGTGAACCTAATTATGAGAGATTTTGGCATGATCAGAGGAAGCATCTGGGCTCAATATTGAAAGAAAAGTCAAAGGCGTGACCATGATTTGTGACAATTTATTACTAAATGTAATAAGATTAAGATCAAAGATATACTATATAATAAGCTCCCTGAAGCTTGAAAGCTGTTGTAAGAGGATGATTTTTTTGTGCGATCTAGACAGGTCTACATAACGCATTTCAGTCCCCACCTACAATGAATAAATTGTTTCTAATTATGATGGCCACACCTTTTCAATTTGTGATTTCTATTTTTTACTTTTTCCCACTCAGAATTAGATAGGTGTGTTTCCTGTAGAAAACGCTAGCATGAGATTTTAAAACAAGGTGTAATAGTAATTTCTTTTTTGCAGTATTTGAATCAATGGACCAGCTCATGGGCGTTAGAACCAAACTAGGTATAGGATAATGTGTGGGTACATTACTTTTGTGTTGGGAATAAAAAGACGGAATATGGAGAACCATGAATAACCCGGTGCCTACCCACCCCCACCCCTTTAAGTGAAAAAGCATATAAACACGCAAAAACAAGATTATCAGACCAGATCTCTTGGGTGGTGCACATAGAGGCTTTGTAAAAAAGTACACCAATTTGCATGTACAGTAAGCTTGACCAAGGTATATAAATATAAATTTGTAGAATGTAATCACAACTGTAATACAGTCAGATTGGTATATCATTAAAATTTTGATAAAATTATCTAACAGTATAATGTGTTACTAGAGGTGAAACCCAATTAAGAGAGGTTGTGACTGTTTAGTTAATGAGCTGCATATTATAGATACTTATAAAGCATGTTGAATGAAGATAAGTTTACACTGAACATAATCCAATAATAACAGAACTATTTATAACCTAAGAGACTAGTTATATATGTGTAACCCACCCTTCAACTATATTAACCTTTTGCTAAAATTTTTACACTTCAGGTTAATATTTAAATGATTTTAGAAATCCAATTGTAACTATCCCTAACCTATTAGAATGAAACTATAAATTATTTATAGCAATCTACTATCAAACTATGTAATCTAAATGTACCCATGAGTATTTTAAACATGTCCTACTTTAATACCCATTTATGTGTTAATGTTTATAGATGTTTATAAAAGCTAATAGCTATAACTGTTAGAGTAAAACTATTACAGTAATACAGTAAGACACTAAAGGTATGTATGCAAAAATCTCCCACCCCAGTGTCCTTTGTAGTATGTAACCAAACACATGTTATTACAGGAAAAAAGAAGAAAAACTAAGTATTAATATACTGAAAATATCATTTAGTTGGTTAAAATGCACTGACCAGCTGCACTACATTAAAAAAGTCAGTTTCTGACTTCCAGTATGTGAAGATTAAGCAGTTTGGTGTTTATTATAGTGTGTGCTTATGTCTTTAAACTGCACAGTTTTGTACATACTGGGGCAAGGGACTCTGCTTGATTAAAACTTCAGTAGCCCTAACAGCCAGAGCTGATGGAATATAAAAACAGTATGCAGAGTCTTTATTTTAATAAGTTCACTGATATTGTAGAGTCACAGCAAAGGATATCCCGCCTCACAATCAAAGTAACGCTCCTTGTTGACACGTGGATCTATCTCTAACGGAGATAAGACTGTTTTAAGTAAATTAAACAGTCTGAGTAGATTAAAGTTGAGAGTGGAGTTATGTGAGTTTATGTTTGTTCAGGAATCCTGCTAAATACTTTTTGAAATGTCTCTCTTGCTTCAATTAGGGATGATATGGAGTATTTAGTATCGTTTTGGTAGAAAATCAGTGTGCTTGGATAACGCATTTGAAACCTAATGTTTCTCTTGATGAGGTCAGAGCAGAACGGGCTAATTTCTGTCTGCTTTCTTTAATGGAGACAGGTAAATCTTGTGTGAAGTTTATTTTATGCTTGTTCCACATAAAGTTTTTATTTCTTTTTGCTGCATAGAGGATCTGTTGAGTGGTTTGAAAGTTAAGTAATCTTGTGTAAACTTGGGCGAGGGCTGTAGCATCTTGTCTTTAATTATAATAGTGTTACTGCCATCTTCTGAATGTAAAAGTGATTCAAATATTTGTTTTGTTATAGTAAGCAGGCCTTGACTGTCAGACCTCTTATTAAAATATTATTAGCTTCCAGATCTGTAAGTTTTGACTGTAGATCTGACAAGGAGGCTGTTTTGGCATGTAGTTCTTCTGATATAGACTGTATTTGGAACTCATTAGATTGTGCTTTTGTTCAAGTGTGTCAACTCTGTCCACAATTTGATTAATAGATTTTCCTATGGTTGAGAGTTGTTCAGAAGCTTTGTATAGCTGTGTGTATGGGCTGAAGGGCCTGTTTAAGTTCTTCCATGATCTTCTTTGTTACTAGTGTCACTTTTGGAGGATTCAGTATTTTGTTTATTTGTTCTCTGCCTTTTTGAAAGAGCCTCCTGGGAGAGAAAATTGCTGATGCTTTAGCTTTGATTGTTTGAGTATCCATTGTAATAGAGTCATTTGTTGTTTTAATCTGCCTAGCCATGAGGGCAGACAGCAGTAGACCGCCCCGAATCCCTTTGGGAAGATAAAAAGAAAGATGAAAAAAAACCACTGTGAGAGAGCCAGAGAGGATGAAAATCTGTCATGCGTTTTTCCCACTTCCAAAGTAATGCAAGTTCCACAGATATGAAGGTGAAGCAGCTCTTTTTGAAGTAAGTATAACTTAAGAAAAGAATTTGAGATGAGCACCATTTTGGAATCTATTGCAACAGAATTCTTGACTCCTTCAGTATTGCTATTGATTGAAAAGTCTATATTCCACTTGGTAATCCCATGGTGACAATATCATAGCTATTGTCTCCTGTTAACACTGTGAAAGACAAACTATTGTACTCACAATGTTATTAAGAGCTTATGATTAGTAGCCAAACTAAACCTTCTGCTACAGATGTAGTGATGCAATTTTTTTACTCCAGCAGTTAAACCAAGACTTTTCTTTTTCATTTTTCTGTGTGTGTTCTCTCAGAAAGATCGAGTTCTTGGGGCATATGTGATTGTTCTTTATCTCAGGAAGGCCTGAGGTACAAAATGAGTATACCAGTGCCATTAGCTGAGGCATGTCAGGCAGGCAGTTCTGGTATATTTGGATCAGAGTGTACCAACACTTTATGAGTAGTCAGCAAGTGTTTACATTTTCTGAAAGCTCCTGCTTAAGTCATTTTCACTGCCATATTACATTGTCTTTCACTACCTCTGCAGTTGTACTGTTTTCTTAACCTTTTCAGATTTTGTCCAGGGGAATGAGCTTCCTATATTACTTAAGTGAATGAAGAAGGACCTGTAACTCTTTCCCAAGGAATGGGAGGAGTTTATAGATGGTGTTCATTGCTTTGGTGGAACAGAGGAACACTTTACTGTTGAAAATACATACCAGAACTTCCGTTTACTCTATAACAATTTCACTTTTTTTTTTCAAATTTTACCTCACAGATCAAAGTCTTACAGATACATCATCACTTTATATGTTATTGAAATGCTCGCTTTCTGCTGTTCAAGTAATAAAAAAAAATCATCCAAGTGATTCAAGTACACAACTATATTCAAATCCTTGAATAAGCTTTCCATGTTATTGAAACATTGATGGTGAAGTACTCACATGAATGGCAATCTGTTATTCTTAGCCATCCTGGAGGAAGGTGCATTCCAAATAAATAAATATCTGGTGCTAAAATCATGGACTGAAATAAATGTCAAAAAATGCATGCATTACTGTGTCCTTTGGGAACTCATCTACCCCAGGGAACTACCACATTGACAATATTACCCTAAGAGTTGCTGCAGTTATTCAGCATTTGGGAACTTATGTGGACAGTGATCTATTAACCAACATATGTCCATTGTTGTAAGAAAGTCCTTCAGCACAGCTTATAAACAAAGGCATTGTGTCTAGATCTAGGGATGTCTTTGCCCCCCCCCCTTTACTCAGACTTCTTTATGCCAATCAGTGAATAGAATGCCTCCTTTGGCATGTATCTGTCCAGACACATGCAATAACTGCAACACCCACGTAGATACTTTACTAAAAGGATACATGGCTTAAACAGTGCATCTAACATGGACTGACTCAAATCCCTGCCACTGTATCTGGTATCTTAGAGACTGCTAAGAGCTCACCTGTGTTTGGCATGCAGGTGTAGGAGGGTGGCTGTTATACTCCCACATGTACCTACAGTAAGAAGCAGAGCCTGCAACATCGAGTGGGGAAACCACTAACCATCAGAGATAACATTTAACTCTTAAAAGTCGTGCCTGAGTGACTCATAGAATGGGGATTTGGGGTTGAGGTGGACCCTAGATACCATAGATAAGTGTTTTATCTTGTACCTTAATGGCATCTTAACAATAAGGAGATGGAAGGAACAAACAGACACCAGAGATAACACTTTCATCTCATGCCTTAATGGCACTTTAACTGTACAGGGTTTGGGAGAACCTCTAACCACTAGTGATAATTCTCTTATGCCTTAGTGTCACTTTAACAGTGCAGGGATTGGGAAAGAAAACTCTAGACACCAGGGAGTACTTAGCAGGCAATGGCATGGGACACTCTGATATCTAGCATTAAATATGTGATTGCAATTTTCCATGATTTACAAGGGGCTCACTACTGAAATGTCAACACTCAAAATGGTGAGTGACGACACTCTGAAAAAAAAAAGATCAGAAATGCAGTAGAATGAATCTTGCACATTACTTTTCTCCTTTAAATGTATTGCATGTCCTGATGTGGGGTGCAAGCTCCCCACAGCCACAAACTGATATATATTAACTCAGAGATTGCCATATCTCAGAAAAAAAGGGAAAAATCCGAGAAGAGGCCATCTCAGACTTAATATATATAGGTCTGTTTTTATGGCCATTCAGTCTCTTGCTTCGGGATTCACTCTAGTTAATTCTGACATTTCAAATGGTTACCTTTATGAAAGCAAGAAAATGAGACATCAAGGACATTCAGACAACTCAGGAAAAAGTATGGTGCCTGTGGGCTGTGTGTGTGTGTGTGTGTGTGTGTGTGTGTGTGTGTGTGTGTGTGTGTGTGTGTGTGTGTGTGTGTGTGTGTGTGTGTGTGTGTGTGTGTGTGTGTGTGTGTGTGTGTGTGTGTGTGTGTCACTTTGTGTGTGGGATAATGAATGGGTGGGTGTGGCTGTGTTTCTATGATGTGACCACTAACTCTGTTAACTACTGCAGCCAGTGCTAATCTGTACTTCATGGTAGTTAATATGATTCACAGACATGCAAAGTAGCCCATAATAAGGTATTTCTTCACTGTAGTTAATGTATCTCTGATTTGTAAAATACTACTTTGGGAAAGTGGGGCATTTTTATGGTGGGTTACATGACCTAGGTTCTGACACCTAGTAAATCCTGGGCAAAATCTTAACAGGGCATGATTTAAGCTTTGCAACGGTGTTATGTTAGCACTTCTTGATAAGCAATGCATGAAATATTTGTTGAAGTATCAGGCATGAGTCTGACTGCCTCACTGTTTCCATGTCTACTTTATTTGATTCTGCTTTTGAAAAATTAATTCAATATGCTAAAGAAAAAAGCCCAGCGTTAAGAAACTTCTTCATTAAAACAACAAAGCTTTCGGGTCTACACCCTTTCTCAGTGTGAATATTCACACCGAGAAAGGGTGTAGACCCAAAAGCTTTGTTGTTTTAATAAAGAAAAATTAATTCAGTCAGGGCTTGTCATAAGCGAAATGGCACCTTAGGTTCATAGGTTCATAGGTTGATACTAGGCTATCTGCCCTAGGGCATTTATAAGCCTAGCCAGAGTGTGTTTGGCTTTCACCACCCTTTTAGGTTTGTAGACTGTGCCTTTGAATAGTAGGTCACAGAATATATTCCCTTTACGGTTAGTTTATTGTGCCTCTGTCTAGCAGGGACCCAGAAGAGATCCCGGGGGTATACTTACGATCTCCCATCCACTCGTCAAAATTTCTCTTGAAGAGGGTCAGTGAGCGGCTCTGCCTAACCTGGACAGGGATTTTGTTCCAGAGTGAAGGGAGTCTCTGGGATATGAATCTGTCCCTCCTGCATGTCCTATTTATTTCTGTGCTGAGGTTTAAGTCTCTGGAGTGTGTAGCTCTAAGGGATTTGGATTTCTTGAGGTGTAGCATGTCCATTAATTCTGGGTTAGACATGGCTTTATATGTCAGGCACAGATCGCCTCTGAGTAGGTGGTAAGCAACTGAGTAGAGCTGGAGTTTCTTTAGCCTAACTGCATAGGGCATCTGTTTGAGTCCCTTGATCCTCTTGGTGAGGTACTTTTGGGGTCTTTCCAGTTGCTGCAGGTGTCAGGTAAGGTACATCCCAAATGGGGCATAGTATTCAATTATGGGCGTGATGAGTGATGAATAGAGTGGCACAAAGACCTCTCTTGATCTAGATGTGAAATCTTTTGTGATGAGTTGGGCTATATAGAAGGTCTTTCTAACCACTTTGGCAACATGATTGTCAAAGGAGAGATTACTATCTACTTGGGTCCCCAAATCCCTAATTACTTCCTCTGTACTTAATGGATTATCTCCCATGTGGTAGTCTGTGGGCACTTTGTTTTTCCCAAAGGGGATGACTATGCATTTTTTAGCATTTAGCCTCAGGCCATGCCTTTGGCACCAGTTATCTGTCTCTGTGAGACCCTTTTGGAGGATGCTTGTGTCAGCTGGAGAGTCTATTATGGCACCCAGTTTGCAGTCATCTGCGAACTTGGTCAGCCATAGTCCTCCCGTATTTGCCTGTACCTCAGAAAAATAAATACCAAACAAGAGAGGTCCCAGGACTGAACCTTGTTGGACTCCACTTGTGACTGGTTTAGAGACTGACAAGGCACCTGCAATTCTGACCATATGGGTTCTATCCCTGAGCCAGTTCGCAACCCATCTTGTGACATAGGGGTTTATATTTAAGCTAGTGAGCTTATTTATGATTCCTGAGTGGGGTATTGTATTGAAGGCTTTTGCGAGGTCCAGATAGGCTGTGTGGACTACCTTCCCTTCGTCTATGGCCCTGGTAACTGTTTCAAAGAAGTCGACCAGGTTCAAGAGGCAAGATCTGCCTTTAACAAAGCCGAATTGGGTAGGATCCAGTGTCTGAAGGTTACCGATGTCATTGTTTATGAGTTCCATGATGATACGCTCCATAGCTTCGCAGACCAGGCTAGTCAGGCTTATAGGGTGATAGTTTCCGGGGTCTGTTGTGGCACCTCCCTTGTGGAGCGGGACCACCGTTGCTGTACGCCATTCCTTGGGTACATATCCTGTGGTAAGACTAAGCTTGAACAGTGACTTAATGTGAGGGTTAAGTTCACCTTGTAGCGCATGTAAGACGCAGCCCGGGACACCGCCCAGTCCCATTGATGCTGTGTTTTTTGCTTTGGAGAGGGCAGCTCTCACCTGTTCATCTGTGATGTCTGGGAGGCTACACTCTGTTGGGATGGAGATTTGCTCTTTTTGGGGGGATGGGGGGAGATATTTGCACTAAATCTGTCTGCCAGAATGTTGGCTATGTCTGTGGGTTCAGTATATTTTTTGTCATTTTGCACTAACTCAGAGCATATCTGGGAGTTGCCGCCCAGGTTCCTGACATAACTAAAGAAGGCCTTGTGGTTGTCCTTAGTATTTTGTGCAATTGTTCTTTTGAAGCTGGCCTTAGATGATTTTATGAGGGATCATAGCTTCTTGCTAGTACTGATCAGAGATGCCTTCCCTTTTTGGGATTTTGCTCTGTCATGTAGTAGCTTCCTCCTTTTGTTGTATAGCTTATTTATGGCTGGGGTCCACCAGACAGGACTCCTGCCTTTGGAGGAGTGTGTCTTGGTTTTATTTGGGATAGCACGATCCATACATTCCTGTAGGTGTCCATAGAATGCATTTGTGAAAGATTCTGCAGTATGAGCCGTGTTTTCCACTGGCCCAGGGGCTTTGAAGGATACCACCTCGGTTTTGAGAAGTGTGAAGTTTGCTTTTGAGAAGTTCTTCACCGTGGTTACCTTGGCTGGGGGTGGGGACGGGATATGGATGTCCAGTGAGATTAATTTGTGGTCTGACCTTACCAGTGAGGGGTATACCTCTGGTGTGGAACATAGAGTCCCTATGTTTGTGATGACCAGGTCCAATATGTTTTCCCCTCTTGTGGGGGTGGTAACTAGTTGTTCCATAGCATTTGAGTTTATAAATTCTAGGAACCGTTGGGCAAGGGTGTGTGGGCTTGAGTAGTTTACCCAGTCAATGTTTGGGTAGTTGAAATCACCCAATATAATGGTGTTTGGAGAGACCTTCATGTTCTCCAGTGTTGTCAGGAAGGTCGAGTGGGGTTCCTGAGTTTGGGAGGGTGGTCTGTACCAGGTTATAAACTGAAAGGCAGTTTTGCCCACTGTTAGTTTCACATGGATGGTTTCCATTGCTTTGTGCAGTGCTACTAACATGGAGGTGTGGGTATTTTTGATGTATATGGATACACCCCCTCCTTTTGTGGTTCGGTCTGAGTTTTGTGGCCGAAAAGCATGGTATGAAGTATAACCTGGTAGTGCTGGGGTGATTTCGGAAGCCTTGAACCAGGTTTCTGTTACTGCACAGACATCAATGTTCTCCATACTGAGGAGAGTCTCAAGTGCGTGCATTTTGAGGTTTAGACTTCTGGCGTTGAGCAGCATTACCCTTAGTTTCTTTTTCCTTGTATTGTCTATGGAGGTGGTTTGTCTTTTGAGCCTTGCCTAAAAAAGGCACTATGGGGGTGGCAAGAGCCTTTGCCAGTATTCAACAGCCCAGGGGTGACAGGTGCAAGCCATCCGTAGCAAAGCAACGTGGCTTGTCGAGCATGTCATCCCAGGCTGACAGACACTGGATCCCCTTTGAATGACACCAATACTTTAGCCAATTGTTAAAACTTATCATTTTGTCTTTATGCTGTGGCATCATTCTTGGTGAGGGTAAGATGCTACTCAATGTCAGGGTCATACCAGCCTGGGCTACATGATCAGAGAGCTCCTCTATGTCTCTTTTCATGTAGTCCAGGGAGGTACGTCTCAGGTCATTCACACCAGCATGGACAATGACGGAGTCATATTTGTACTTGCTTTGGAGTGACCTGAGTGTGTGTGTTATGGATCCTGGCACCCGGCAGACAGCTTAAAGTGACCTTCTCCTTGTTCAGCCTGGTTAGTGGGATGTCAGTGTGTCTGACTATAGAGTCACCTATTACATGTGTATTAGGTGTGTTGTTTAGCCTTAAGGGCTGTGACTGTGTGGCACACTGACTTTGTGGACTATGTGATACGTGGGTATTGTTGTGGGGTAGCAGTTGTTTGGGTGTCTGCTTTGGAGGTCTCTGCTGCTTAGGCAGATTTTTATTTAGAGCCTCCGAGTATGTTTTTGTGTGTTTATGTGTTTGGTTTGTTGTTGCTATAGGTCTATGTGAGACTGGATTTGTGGTGTGTGTGGTTACCTTCTTCTCCTGATTGACTGTGCCAGTCATGGGTCGAGAGAGCTCAGCCTCCAGTTTGTCAATATAGTTGCATCTCTCACATATATTTGAGTTTGTTGGGAGGAGGAGAGGGTTGTCTGTGTACATAAGGCAGTTGTAACATTGCCTTAAGATTCCCATATTCACCAGCTGGACTGGGGAGTACACATGAAAGTGACCTTTGGACATGTCAGGATATTTATGATTTCTACTTTTGACTAATCTAGGAGGATCAGTTAAGTATTTAGAAGAGTATAAGAGAGGTTTTTAGTGCTTTAAAATTTATTCTAAGTGCAATTGAAAGGCTATAAAGTGAAAATTGAGTGCTTCCTTTGAGATACCGATCAGTTCCAAGGGAAAAAGTGAAGAGCAAACTCTGTGGAGCCGGTAATAGTTTAAACCCGTTTAGGCGGCGCTGCCTGATGCTGCGCTATATGCAAAATCATGCAAAGCCGCGCTAAAGCGGGTTTTTAAACAGGGGACTTGAAAGAGCTAGGAATTAGCCCAAAACGGCCAATAAACAACAAGATCTTGTGCTGGGATCACTCCTCTAGGGACAGATAGGCTGCTCAAAGCTCCCCACTCCCACTGGTGAACAAAGAAGCTTCCTTCTATCCAAGTAAGGATATTGGCAACACAGGAACTATTCTAAAGTCCAGAATACAGCAATACCTGTATTAGGGACTATTCTAGCTCAGGAAAGGTGGGAAAACAAGAATTTTTTTTTTTCTTTTTTTCTAAACAGGCAACAGAAAATGCACAGAAAATACCTTACACAGGCTAACGCACTTGAGTGAGCAGCCTCAACAGTTAAATCAACAAAAAGACAAACTTTAAAGTGCAGGTATTAAGTAAATGCAAAAAAGCAAGCTTAATTCTAACAAAAGAGCAGTTTTTACTTGCTTTTCGGTGAGAATAGACAGTCGCAAAGGTTAAGGCAGTAAAAGGTACTTAAATCAGGTAGCAGTTAATCTTTTTCATCTCTCTGCTGCTAGCACCACTCTGCAGGACCACGAGGAGCTTTGCTGAGTCAGAACAAGATAAAGGGCACCTCAGTATCACTGGCATTGCCCACTGCCCACTGCTACCTCCTCACACACAGACGTATACCTCCCCACTTGGCCCCAATCATAATCTCTCTACATCATCCAGATTATCTTTTTCTAATTTTTCTCATATTCTGCCTTGAATTTCTGCATTATCCTGCTTCCTTTTAGAACAGCCTAATTGGGATAGATTGGAATATGAAAAAACTGATTTTTCAAATTAAAGAACTTTGTTTTTGAACTTTTGGTCAGCTTCGATTGTCTTGGTGTACCAAACTTTTGTTTTTTTCATTGGATCCTGTTCTGTTTGTTTGGTACCTCACCCTGCCTGTGTTTCTTTGTTTTACTATTTGGTTTTTTGCTGCTACACCAAAGGGACATGACAGAAGAGACCAATTTGCAGTTTTTGGGACAAGAAATCTCCGAAATCGGTAATGGTAGGCTTAAAAAACTTTTATTAGCTGAAGGCAACCCTTTATTGCGGCTGTCACACACGGAACTAGCTAATACAATTAGCCATTCCAACAAAGAAATAGTTAACATCAAGGTTTTGCAGTTAACAAGATAAACAGAAGAGATGTCAACCAAATTGAGAACTGTACAATGGCAGAAGAGACACATGGAAGCCTATATATCCTTTCAAGTTGTTCCCAGAGGGCTACGTGTACTCAGAATGCCGATGTTTGGCTCCACTTACCCCTCGCTTCTCTCCAAGTGGCAGAAATTAAATCTGGAGACCAGCACTGGGTATATGAGACTGCTACTCGAACAATACATTATCATAGAAAATGATCTCAATACGGAGATCCATAAATTTGAACATGAGTTAAGTTTATTAATGACCTCCCTGAAAATGAATGAGTTTATTAGTGAACTGTCTACTACGTTAACTTCCTTAGATAGTAGACTTATGTTAGCTAAGAAGAAGAAATTAGAGAGGGATTGTTCTGATTTCCTTATAGGGAACATTTTTTCATGGCCGAGGGAACAGGTACATAGAGGGAATACCATCCGCCACTCAGAGAGACGACAATCTACAACAACACCTGTTCAACCGTCAGTTTCGACTGATGTGACATCCCTTCTGCCCTTCAATGGAGAGACGGTTTCTGCTAATACAGAGACTTCCACTGAGCTCTTAACTCAAGCAGAACAACATGCCACTGCTCCTTTACAGCCTGCAGTCAGAAGGAAAGAAATCCCCCAGACTTCTCGAACAGTAATGCCAGTGGGTGACCTGACATCGCTCCCTTTTCCCCTCCCATTTCGGCCGGTCCAACGACACACGTGGAGTCCACAATACACAGGGAGCAAACGGAAGGCTTTGCAGGAAGAAGCACAATTAGAATTCCAGAGGAAGTCATTGAAACCGGTAAATCGGAACTTGTAATAAACTTATCCAAACATGATTTAACAAATGAAGAGAAAGCAGTTTTAAATAAGGGATTATCTTTTATCCCTTCACAGCACATAGATGTGGTAGATTTGATTATTGATTTGAAATGTTTTACCAGGAATTTAACATTATCTTTACATTATAAAGACAATGACAATGGTGTAGATGATGCTTATGTTTTTAAGAGGCCTTCCTCCTACATACCTTTGATGCATCCTTTAATTGATAGCTTTGAAAAAGCATGTGAGAGAGATTTGTTGACTGCTTTCCAACTTGATCAACAGAAATCTAAACCAGAGTTTTATAATTTAAGCAAAAGAGAGAGACAAGCCTTGAAAACACTTGAGAATAACTCCTCTATTATTATTAGACAAGCAGATAAGGGAGGAGCAGTTGTATTATTAGATGCTGATTTTTATAATGTGACTATAAACAACATGTTGTTAGATACTGAGACATACAGATGTTTAACCACTTCTCAATTGGACGCATTGATTAAAAGGGTATACGATGATCTCTATGACATGTTGATGTGTAACATCATAGATGAACAATTGTATAAATATTTATTGAAAGAGAAACCCCTTGTACCTAGATTTAGAGGGTTACCCAAGGTACACAAAACTTTGATTAACCCCCCTTTAAGACCGATTGTTTCTAGTAAAGGATGGCTCACAGAAGCCATGTCCATCTTTGTGGAAAAACAGTTACGACCTGTAGTAGAGTCTACTGACTCCATCCTGAGAGACACAGAACATTTTTTAGAGACCTTAGTGTCATATAACAATGGTATTCATATTAGTGATGAAGATTATATGGTAACGTTAGATGTCACATCGCTTTTCACTAGTATACCCAATGACATTGGAACTGAGTATCTAAGATTGCTTTTAATACAGAAGGGATTCACTAATAATAACATCATCAGAACAACAATGTTAATGGATCTGATACTTAACAACAACGTCTTTACGTACGATAAGAGATACTTTTTACAGGTAATGGGTGTAGCAATGGGCACACCTTGTACCAATTCTTATGCCAGTTTGGTATTGGCATATTGGGAACACACCTATATCTTAGAGCACATGTTTTTTTCAAAATACATTAAATACTATAGACGTTTTGTAGATGATGTCTTCCTCATTTGGAGACGAGACCTTTTGACATTGAATGATTTCATTACCTATATTAATGGCACCACGACTTTCCTTGCCTTAACTGGTAAGAATTCGCAGACGCAGATTGAATTCTTGGATTTGTTATTAAAGAAGTATAATAATACAATTACCACAGAAGTTTTCAAGAGAGACTGTAGAACGAATGCCTTTCTACACCGAGATAGTATGCATCCAACACATATTCATCAAAATATAGTTGAGTCAGGCATTTAGAACTTCTCGCATAATCAGCGAGGATAATGTGTTCTCTGAAACGATTTTAGACATGAAGACAGAATTTGTAGCAAGAGGTTACCATGAGAAGGATTTATATATATTACAAGAAGTAGAACGTAATACACCAGGTCAACCTTTTATAAAGAGAGGTAGACCAACACAAACCAGAAAAACACAAAGTTCTACTAGAACTCCAAATAGATTCCTTATTCCGTATACAAATAAGAATAAAAAAGTAACACAATTGATTCAAAGGAATTGGAACATATTATTATTGGATGAAGATGTCAAGAAGTTAGCTGGCACTGTTCCTAGTTTTTGTTATAAGAACACTAAATCTTTGAATCAGATTCTATGCTATGAACACAGAAGTCAGAGATCAAAGCCATCTATCAGAAAAGGAACTTTTCCTTGCCATCATTGTAATCAATGTGGATACATAGCCAGTACAAATATATTTATACATCCAGATACACACAAAAAATATGAGTTTCAATACCATGCAGATTGCAGAACTAGGAATGTTGTTTACCTCGCTACTTGTCATAGTTTTTATGTAGGTAAAACGAACAGAACGCTACGAGAAAGAATAAGAGAACACATATATGCCGTTAACAAAGAAAATGATAATAATGCGATAGCCAGGCATGTTATCAATAACAACACTTCACATAATTTTAAATGTTTAGTGTTAGAATTTATTACTACCACAGTAAGACTGGGAGTTATAAGTAATTACACTGAAAAAGAGGAGGGGAAATGGATTATCAGGCTATAAGTTGATAGAGGCCATGGTTTGAATGAAAGGGTTTCTCTCAAACCCTTTCTAAAAGATCACGCTTTAAAACACTAATTTCTTGTTAGATCCCTTGTTTTGTTTTTTTTTTTTGGTTCTTATGCTATTATTGGAACTATGAAATACATGTGTATTTTTTAGATATTTTATATATTCTTTAACATAGATATTTCTTGTATATAGAAGTTCTATGAACATTGCACAAATAGTTGTTATATATGCATTATTTATCTTATTTTATTTTTAGTTTGTTTCATGAAGCTATGATGTTACATACTTTTGCTTATTAGATTTCTTTGATTATTTAATAATATATACTACAAATGCAGGATTTTATGAATATAGATACTTTAAGAAGTAATTGATTTTTAATTGGTTGATTGTTTTTAATTGCAGTATTTAAGAAAATTTGTTTCCCATGGTTTTTGGAAAGTCTGATGAAACGTTTTACACAAATGTGAAAGCGCACTGATTTTGCAAATTAAAGAACTTTGTTTTTGAACTTTTGGTCAGCTTCGATTGTCTTGGTGTACTAAACTTTCGTTTTTTCATTGGATCCTGTTGTGTTTGTTTGGTACCTTACCCTGCCGGTGTTTCTTTGTTTTACTAATAGATTGGAATATAGCAACTGTGGTGGA